>NC_134095.1:33667173-33973764 GCF_000715075.1 Nicotiana tabacum
TATCACCTTCTACATCTTTTTTCACATCTCCATTGTGCTGATGCTACATCAAAAAGTTTAAATAAAATGATATTAGATTTAAAAATGCCAAAAAAGGAAACAATACAAACATTAAGTACTAGTATACCTCTAACATGCTCTTCTTCATTGAATCAATTGCATTGAATACCTCAACAAATTTTTCAGCAAGATAATTTTTTAAATCCACTAGTTCATTCTTGTATTCCTTCTTTAATAATGATACTTCTTTATTCAATTCAACTTGGCCATCTTGCAAAATCTTAAACTGAACATACCACTCACTATCTTTAGGTGGTGGTGTCATGACCCAACTTTCCCTCCGTTTGGGTATCGTGATGGCACCTAGTCTTAAGAACTAGGTAGGCCTAATAATTGCGGAATAACAACAATACATAATAACATCTAAAATCCTTCTTGATCCTTCTGAAATAAATCCTTTATACAATGAACATCTTCCCAAAACCCGGTAGTACAAGTCATAAGCTCTAAAGAGTTTTCGCTACAACTTCTAAACAAAACTGTATGGAAATAGGTATAACAGTGTGAAAATAACATAGGAAGGTGACTCTGAAGCCTGCGAACGCAGCAACAGGTTTACCTTGAGTCTCCTCGGCAAGAATCTGCATAGTTACTAGCGAACAATACCTGGATCTGCACAAAACAAATGTGCAGAAGTGTAGTATGAGCACACCACATCGGTGCCTAGTAAGTATCAAGACTAACCTCGATGGGGTAGTGACGAGGAACAATCAAGACACCTATTGGTCTAATAAGCAGAACAAGTATAAGTATAGAAAAGAACCGAATATGATATCTATATAAAAACTAAGTGATATTTCTCACAATACAGAAACTACAATAAGGAAAGGAAACAACAAGTAATAGTGGAAAACCATAATAAAGCTCATAAAAGTGAACAAAAAATGCAACCCAAACTCGAAATCACAAATACAGTAAGGGCAAGTCATAACTCAGCAACTACGGCAACCCTCACCTTGAGTCTTAACCAACAAGCATCAGTCTTATAATCAAACTCTTTTCAAGTGATAAAAAATGGTTTGAAATATACTTCCTTCAAGTAAGTGTCCTTTTCAAAAGAGTTTCTTTCAAAATAAAGCTTTCAAATATAATCTTTTCCAAAAAAGAAAATCCTCCGAATATAAGTCACCCTGTGACACCTCATCTCATAATCATACAATACGGGTCTCAATACCTGAACCCTAACACTTGGCATCCTGTGCCCTCATCACCCCTTATAATCATACTGACAACTCACGTGCCCAAAGAGTCATTCTCACATGGAAGGAAAATAAACAAGGGGTGTGTCTATACTCAGAAATCTCAAAGAGCCTCCTACCCGATAAGGGTGATTAACCACGTGTATGCTTGTGCAAGTGTCCTAACATAGTTCAAAACAACTAGTAAGTATAAGGAATGGAACGGACAGCATCGATAATGATTACACAGGGATAGAATCAATGAAAATATCAGCTTAGAACACAATGATTTTAACATGGGATCTCCCAGGATATCGTGCCGTAGTCCCAAACATAAATATGTGTGCTAGGGATCTCTCGGTATCCCGAGGATCTCTTGGTATCCTCAATATATGTACTAGGGATCTCTTGGTATCCTCAATATATGTACTAGGGATCTCTTGGTATCCTCAATATATGTGCTGGGGATCTCTTGGTATTCCGCACTACAGCCAAAATCAATATATGTGCAGGGGAATCTCCCGGGTACAGTCCCATAGTCCCAAAAGTAAATATGCAGCTCAACCAACAGAAATAACAGTCACAGCGCAACAGAAAACTCGTACATCACCATGATATATATAACAACAGCAAAAATGACAATAATACAAGGTAAGATAAGTAATCAACTTAAGTACTGTAAATCACAAGGAAACGGTAGAACTAGCTCACAAGGAATAACCACAGAAAAGAATGATGACATAAAGGGAACAATTTAACATGGGAGAGCTAACGTATAGCGACGATCCCCCAATATACAAGTCAATAACAAGGAAATCAACGCGAGTCAAGTAGTCCCAAGTAAGGGCAAGTCAACAAGGATATAGATTATCTAACTCCTTTTAAAGGTTGGACAGATTCCGAGGATATTCGACAATTCAATTAGGGAGAGATGATCTTTAGCTTCACTTACGACTAAACAAAGTTTTAGGACGGATACTAATGGTTTTAAAATAAGACAAACAGCTACGAAAAGATAGCATGACAATAGGAGAGGCAAAATTCTTCAATTAAATCAAATAGGAGTCAGTTAAGCAATAAGAGTGAATCATGAAGCAATTACTTCCAATCAAGCATGTAGATGTGAAACTAGTAATTAGGAAACTCAGTCATGTCAAGAACACATTCATACACAGTGAATATAAGGATCTAATAACTCTAAAAGACCAATTTTTCACAGATAAGTCCGAGCACGCACTCGTCACCTCACGTACACGAACTACAATCAATCATAGAAGACTCAAATCCTAGAGGGAAGTCCCCCACATAAGGTTAGGCAAGATACTTACCTCAAAGACGACACACCGATACTCTAAAATGTACTTCTCGGGTGAAAAGATCTCCGGACAGCTCAAATCTAACCAAATTAACTTCAAAGCACAAATAAAACACATAAGAAACTATTCCGGATTATAAAGTTTCAATCTATAACAAAATCTAAAAATTGGTCCAAAAGTCGACCTCCGGGCCCGCACCTTGGAACCCGACAAATTTCACAAAATCCGAATACCCATTCCAATGTGAGTTCAACCATACAAAAATTATCAAATTCCGATACCATTTCGTCCCTCAAATCATGAAATTTTGTTTTGAAAAGTTTCTTCAAAAACCAACATTTTCTCTAACTAAAAACACAATTTAAATGATAAAAACAAAGACTAGTTCATGTAATATATTTAAGTCTAAGTGAAGAATACTTACCCAATCGAATTATCTGAAAAACCCACCAAGAATCGCTCAAAACCGAGGTCTACAAGTCCAAATATTATAAAAATGGTGAAACCCTCGATTTTGGAATATATTTTGTCTACCCAGATTTTTAAGCACCGCGATCGCGAGAGAGTAGACGCGATCGCGTAGAAGAAATAGTTGTTGGCCCAAAGTGTACTACGTGATCGCAAAAAAGCTTATGCGATCGCGTAGAAGGAAAAATGTTACTGCCCAATTCGTGTTATGCGATCGCGTACAGGACATTGTGATCACGAAAAGGAAAAAAATGTTGAGGCCTAGAGCTACACTATATGATCGTGAACCCACCTATGCGAACGCGATGAAGGAAAATATTACAGGTCGACATTACACTACGCGATTGCGGCTATGCCTATGCGATCGCATAGAAGGAAAACACCAGATAGCAGAACATCAGTTCAAAACATAGGCTTGTGGTCAACTCGGAACACACCCGAGGCCCCCAGGACCCCATGTAAACACATAAACAAGTCACATAACCTAACACGGACTCGTTCAAGGTCACGAATAACATTAAACAATGCGGAAACAACGAATCAAACCATAAATTGAACTTATGAACTTTCAAATCTTCAAATTTCTAAACTCGTGCTGAAACCTGTCAAATCAATTCGGAATAACGCCAAATTTTGCAAACAAGTCCAAAATGACATAACGGAGCTGTTCCAACTCTCGGAATCGCATTTTGACCCTGATATCTCAAAAGTCAACTATGGGTCAAACTTCTCCATTTTCCAAACTTCAACTTTTCCAACTTTCGCCGAAATGCCTCAATTTACCCTACGGACCTCCAAATCTGAATCTGGACGTGTGCCTAAGTCCAAAATCACTATACGAAGCTGTTGGAATCATCAAAAAATCATTCCGGGGCCATTTACTCAAAAGTCCAATTCCGGTCAAATTCTCATCGCTTAAACTCCCAAAACTAGATTCCTTCGTCCAATCTGACTATGAATTATTTGTTAACTGAATTCAACCATGCACGAAAGTCGATACTCATATTATGAAGTTTTTCTAGACCTTACGCCTCTAAACGGAGCGTAAATTCTCAAAACGACCGGCCAGGTCGTTACATCCTCCCCCTCTTAAAACCAACGTTCGTCCTCGAACATGCCAAGATTCGCCTCGAAGTCCTCAAATCATTGAATGCACACTTCCAGCATACACCCGCGGGTGATCCCACATCACCCCAATCCTCATAAATCAGACGACACCATCTCAACAAAAATTTATCTTTTCTAGCAATACCAATAAGCCTTAGAGCCAAAATCCCCATCTCCCATTCATTTCCAAGAGACCCAATTCTAAATCCATGTCCGGTATTAGTTTCAACTAGCTGCAACCACTTATGCCTACACCTACAGAGTATAACCACACAACATACACACAACACATAGGCCTATAATAACATTCCTGATCACAATACTTGCTCGAAATCAAATCCTGCATCGACCATAAGCCTCATATTCGATAGGAACCCATTTCAAAATCTCCACAACACTATCGATGATACAATAACCACGAAAACCATACAACTAACACCCGAATCACCAATTCACAACTACCAACGGGCACACACCCCACAAGCTAAAACTCAAGAGGCACAGAACAAAAATGACTGAATATGGAAAGGGAACACATAAAGGAACTATCAAACAAGTCCGTCAAGCACAAATTTTTCTATCAAAACTAATTTACAAAACAATCTAAAAGAAAGAATTAAAGCATATAAAAGAATCACAAGGATCTCATACTGATATAACTCCCACTGCAGTGCATAGCCCGGTCTCAACACATCAAATCACATGAAATAACAAGGGCCCTACCCTCAACTCTAAATCTCAACACATCAAATTAGCTGGAAACTCTCAATAGATCAATTCTGTCACAATTTACAACTGCTGGCTCCCACACTGATGGAGCATAAACTTCACGGCTCGTGGCCAAAAATAGCCATAAATCACATCAAGCCTACCGAGAAGGACAACAGAAATTTACTACTAGTCTCATAACTCTCGATAATAAATAAAACAGACGATAGACATGGCTATCACTCATAGAACCTCCCAACAGGGTTACACCTAAACAAAGTGCAAATCATGAAATGCACCCATAAGTGGAGCAACAAATAGGGGAACTCACCCCGATAAGCAGAACTGTATGAACTACGGATGGTTCTCCTCTATAACACATCAAAATCATACCTGAATGACATATCTGGCGCAATGACCTTAAGCCTACTATATGAAACACATCAACGGGTCGGGCCTCTCCCCCTCTTGGGCACCCCCTCTCACCTGAATACCTTGCTGTGACACATCTGCCTAAAATCTGGGGAAATCTCTCACCATATGGCTAGTATCTCTACACTCAAAGCAACCCCTTTGCTGACGTGGCTGTGGGAACTGTGCGGTATGGGTACTCTAACATCCATGAACGCCTGAATCACTATGTAAAGCCTGAAGCACAACTGAACTGGCTGACCCACAAAAACTCCACCATGTCGCACCCTACCTCCAGAATAAGGGCCAGCAGACCTCTCCAGTCTACGAGGCCTTCTCGCCTCCCTGTACTCTCTCTCTCTCTCTTGATCTCGTCTGTCCTCTCACTCCTGGTCCCATATGCCTTCTAACCAGCGAGCGATCCCTACCACCTGCTGGAACAAAACATCTGACTCCAACTCCCAAGCCATGCTAAACCAAATATCATGGCTGAGCCCCTCAATGAATCCACGGACTCGCTCTCTAACTGTAGCGACCAAGGCAGGTGCATGTCTGGCTAAATCACTAAATCTGACAGCATAATCTATTGCTGACACGGTGCCCTGACACGGCTGCTAAAACTCCGCGTGCCATGCATCTAGAAGTGACTTAGGTACAAACTCTCTCAAAACATCTCTGGTAAGTGAAGCTGCATCGGCTGGCTACCTAACTCATACGTTCGCCACCGTTGATAAGCCACTCCGTCAAGCTAGAACGTAATAAAGTAAACCCACTCGTCTCTGCAATACCCATAGTGCTGATAGTGTGATGGCACTCCTCTATGAAACCAATTGTGCTCTCTTAAGCCAACCCGCTGAATATAGGAGGGTCATATTTTCCTGAACCTTGCGAATCTAAGTTGTTCTCCCTCAGATGTTGCTGCCCTGACTATAGGCTGAACTGGAACCACAAATTGTGCAGTCATGACACTTGAGACCTGACTAATGGAAACTCGCTGCTCTGAGTGTTATCTAGTTGCGAACTATTCCTCTCATCCGCCTCTGCCTTTTCCTCTAGCGACACCTGCTCCGGAAGCAGCACCGTCAATAACTACATCTCGTGTCCTCACCATCGGTGAGAGAATGGAATGATAAAAGTTCAAACTCCGGGATCAATAAGCTAGCACGATAGGAATAAAAGAAGTGAGATTGTCCTAATAGTTCCGTAGCCTCTCGAAGATAAGTGTAGACGTCTTCGTACCGATCCACAAGACTCTACTAAACTCGATTATGACTCATAGCACCTATGAACCTAGAGCTCTGATACCAACTTGTCACAACCCAACTTTCCTTCTGTTTGGGTATCGTGATGGCACCTAATCTTAAGAACTAGGTAAGCCTAACAATTGCGGAATAACAACAATACATAATAACATCTAAAATTCTTCTGAAATAAATCCTTTATACAATAAACATCTTCCCAAAGCCCGGTAGTACAAGTCATAAGCTCTATAGAGTTTTTGCTACAACTTCTAAACACACAATATGGAAATAGGTATAACAGTGTGAAAATAACATAGGAAGGTGACTCTGAAGCCTGTGAACGCAGCAGCAGGTTTACCTTGAGTCTCCTCAGCAAGAATCCGCACAGCTACTTGCGAACAATACCTGGATCTGCACAAAAAAATGTGCAGAAGTGTAGTATGAGCACACCATAGTGGTGCCCAGTAAATATCAAGACTAACCTCGGTGGATTAGTGACGAGGAACAATCAAGACACCTACTCGTCTAATAAGCAGAACAAGTATAAGTATAGAAAAGAACCGAACATGATATCTATATAAAGACTACGCGATATTTCTAACTATACAAAAACTATAATAAGGAAAGGAAACATCAAGTAATGGTGGAAAACCATAATAAAGCTCATAAAAATGAACAAAAAATGCAACCCTAACTCGAACACACAAATACAGTAAGGGCAAGTCATAACTCAGCAACTACGGCAGCCCTCACCTTGAATCTTAACCAACAAGCATCAATCAAATAATCAAACTCTTTTCAAGTGATAAAAATTAGTTTGAAATATACTTCCTTCAAGTAAGTGTCCTTTTCAAAAGAGTTTCATTCAAAATAATGCTTTCAAATATAATCTTTTCCAAAAAAGAAAATCCTCCGAATATAAGTCACCCTGTGACACCTCATCTCATAATCATACAATACGGGTCTCAATACCTGAACCATAACACTTGACATCCTGTGCCCTCATCACCCCTCATAATCATACTGACAACTCACGTGCCCAAAGAGTCATTCTCATATGGAAGGAAAATAAACAAGGGGTGCGTCTATACTCAGAAATCTTGAAGAGCCTCCTACCCGATAAGGGTGATTAACCACGTGTATGCTTGTGCAAGTGTCCTAACATAGTTCGCACCAACTAGTAAGTATAAGGAATAGAATGGACAACACCCAAAATGTTTACACAGGGATAGAATCAATGAAAACATCAGCTCAGAACATAATGATTTTAACAGGGGATCTCCCAGGATATCGTCCCATAGTCCCAAATGTAAATATGTGTGCTAGAGATCTCTTGGTATCCCGAGGTTCTCTTGCTATCCTCAATATATGTACTAGAGATCTCTTGGTATCCTCAATATATGTGTTGGGGATCTCTTGGTATCCCGAGGATCTCTTGGTATCCTCAATATATGAACTAGGGATCTCTTGGTATCCTCAATATATGTGCTGGGGATCTTTTGGTATCCCGCACTACAACCAAATCAATATATGCGCAGGGGAACCTCCCGGGTACAGTCCCGTAGTCCCAAAAGTAAATATGCAGCTCAACCAACATAAATAATAATCACATCATAACAGAAAACTCGTACATCACCACGATACATATAACAACAGCAAAAATGACAATAATACAAGGTAAGACAGGTAATCAACTTAAGGACTGTAAATCACAAGGAAACGGTAGAACCAGCTCACAAGGAATAACTACAGAAACGAATGACGACATAAAGGGGACAGTTTAACACGGGAGAGCTAACGTATAGCGACGATCCCCCAATATACAAGTCAATAACAAGGAAATCAACGCGAGTCAAGTAGTCCCAAGTAAGGGCAAGTCAACAAGGATATAGATTATCTAACTCCTTTTAAAGGTTGGACAAATTCCGAGGATATTCGACAATTCAATTAGGGAGAGATGATCTTTAGCTTCACTTAAGACTAAACAAAGTTTCAGGAAGGATGTTAATGGTTCTCAAATAAGACAAATAGCTACGAAAAGATAGCATGACAATAGGAGAGGCGAAATTCTTCAATTAAATCAAATAGGAGTCAGTTAAGCAATAAGAGTGAATCATGAAGCAATTATTTCCAATCAAGCATGTAGATGTGAAACTAGTAATTAGGAAACTCAGTCATGTCAAGAACACATTCATACACAGTGAATATAAGGATCTAATAACTCTAAAAGACCAATTTTTCACAGATAAGTCCGAGCACGCACTCGTCACCTCGCGTACACGAACTACAATCAATCATAGAAGACATAAATCCTAGGGGGAAGTCCCCCACACAAGGTTAGGCAAGATACTTACCTCAAAGACGACACACCGATACTCTAAAATGTACTTCTCAGGTGAAAGGATCTCCGGACAGCTCAAATCTAACCAAATTAACTTCAAAGCACAAATAAAACACATAAGAAACTATTCCGAATTATAAATTTTCAATCTTTAACAAAATCTAAAAATCGGTCCAAAAGTCGACCCCCGGGCCCGCACCTCGGAACCCAACAAATTTCACAAAATCTGAATACCCATTCCAGTATGAGTTCAACCATACAAAAATTACCAAATTCCGATACCATTTCGTCCCTCAAATCATGAAATTTTGTTTTGAAAGTTTTCTTCAAAAACCAACATTTTGTCTAACTAAAAACACAATTTAAATGATAAAAACAAAGACTAATTCATGTCATATATTTAAGTCTAAGTGAATAATACTTACCCAATCGAATTATCTGAAAAATCCACCAAGAATTGCTCAAAACCGAGGTCTACAAGTCCAAATATGGTAAAAATGGTGAAACCCTCGATTTTGGAATATATTCTGTCTGCCCAGATTTTTAATCACAGTGATCGCGTAGAAGAAATAGTTGCTGGCCCAAAGTGTGATACGCGATCGTAGAAGAGCTTATGCGATCGCGTAGAAGGAAAAATGTTACTGCCCAATTCGTGTTATGTGATCGCGTACAGGTCAATGCGATCGTGAAAAGGAAAAAAATGTTGAGGCATAGAGCTACACTATGCGATCGGGAACCCACCTATGTGAATGCGATGAGGTTAACATTACACTACGTGATCGCGGTTATGCCTATGCGATCGCATAGAAGGAAAACACCAGATAGCAGAACATCAGTTCAAAACATAGGCCCGTGGTCCACCCGGAACACACCCGAGGCCCCTGAGACCCCATCTAAACACATAAACAAGTCACATAACCTAACACGGACTCACTCGAGGTTACGAATCACATTAAACAATGTCGAACCAACGAATCAAACCATAAATCAAACTTATGAACTTTCAAATCTTCAAATTTCTAAACTCGTGCCGAAACATGTCAAATCAATTCAGAATGATGCCAAATTTTGCAGACAAGTCCAAAATGACATAACGGAGTTGTTCCTACTCTCGGAATTGCGTTCCGACCCTGATATCGCAAAAGTCAACTATGAGTCAAACTTCTCCATTTTCCAAACCTCAACTTTTCCAACTTTCGTCGAAATGCCTCAATTTACCCTACGGACATCCAAATCTGAATCCGTACGTGTGCCTAAGTCCAAAATCACCATACGAAACTGTTGGAATCGTCAAAACTTCATTCCAGGGCCGTTTACTCAAAATTCCAATCCCGGTAAAATTCTCACCGCTTAAACTCCCAAAACTAGATTCATTCTTCCAATTTGACTCTGAATCATCGGTTAATTGAATTCATCCATGCACGCAAGTCGATACTCATATTATGAATTTGTTCCAGACTTTACACCGCTGAACGGAGCTTAAATTCTCAAAATGATCGGCCGGGTCGTTACAGGTGGGTCAATAGAGGCTTTACCTATACTTTGATGTTTGTTATGAATATTCTCCACAACCTTTTTCTCCAAATCATTTGCAGCTTTATTTTTCATTTTTGATTTTCTAGGTGTAGAATCAACAAGGTCATTATTTGTTGCCGTAACTTTAGAATATTTTTTTTAATTTTCCACTTGTAGCACTGATATAGACATTGTCTATCATCTGCTTCTCCAAATCATTAGCACCGATACTTTTCATTTTTGATGTTTCATTGGCAGCTTTCCCCTGCTTCTTCAAATTATTACCATCTTTCCCCTTTTTCTCCAAAACATTAGAAGCTTTCTGCTACCTTTTCGCATTTATATTAATCATCATTTTGTAGTATCTTTTTAAACTCTCAGGTGGATGATCAATAAAATCATCATCTAAACTAAGGTGCTTCTAATCAACATTATCCACCATCTCATTCTCAAGAGACATATTCCTTAAATTCAACTACATAAACATACATTTTACTAAAATTTATTAACAAAAGTAACTATTAATACATTTGAAAACAAAAAAGATATTAGTTTACCTTCTCGGAAGGTAAGCCATAGAACTTGTCATTTAACTCCTCAAACTTCAGCTGCCATGTAACCTTCCATCTAAGAATTCGTGGAGATGTATTTTAATACCGAACAACGACAGAATTATGCAAATATCCAAAACATTTGTAGAACCATATCTGAATAGCATAAGGGAATCCTGAAATCCAATAATACTATCGCTGCTTATCAAAAATACCTAACATTGTTCTCATTGTTTCCTCATATACATCTATTCCCCATGGATAACTATTGTAATCACCCTCGTCAACCAAGTCCAAGTACTTCCTACCAACCAGTTTTGTATTCTTAATAGAAAAGAGGAATGAATTTATAACAAATAGTACTGCCATCTTAATAGCATCTTCATCAGACTCAAATGTTTTTGTAAGAAAACAATCCACAAGGTGTTCTTTAGAAACAGAAGGGTAATCCACAAAGTACTTTCCAATTGAACGATTATTCTTTTGTGTAGCTTCACTACAAAGTTGTACATCACCGATACATTTTAATCCACTCACACAAGCAAACTCAGCCAAACCAAAACGTAGCTTAACCCCATTGACAAGAAATGCCATTTCGTTCGTTTTCCCTTTTTCAACCTCCTTGGTTAACAAATAGTATATTAACTGTGTTTGCAGTTTTATACTAGGCAAATTCAACAAATAGCCAAAACAAGTTGACTTAAAAAGTTCAAGTTGTGTTGTTGATAAATGTTTTTTCAAATTGCTAACAATCTCAGAATTGAAGTTACTGCCAAGTTTTGGTCTATCACTTGCACTAAGCTGCAATACAATACACATACATATATAAGTATATCACATGGGTATACATTATACAAAGTATCTATCATAAATAAGGTGTAATATAATTTACCTTCAAAAATGATTTGAAATGTCTTCTCTTATGAATAGTTGATTCAGAAACCTTCCTCTTTTTTGTAGGCTTTATATTATTTTGAGAAACATCAACTTCTGGTTCCTTGACACTTTTAGAACCACTAATTTCGCATTCCTTAGCACTTTGTGTCACGACCTAATTTTCTAACCCGGTCGTGATGGCGCCTCTCGTAGATGATCTAGAGGTATTTCGTGCCTTAGCCCTTTGTAAACGCGTCCGTCCTAAACTAACAGCTTTTGTTCCACTTGCTGATGATGATTCTCCAACTACAAGCACACTTGGAGCATCTTTCATATAAGATTCTGCCATTGTAAGAGAATGATTTTCAATATCCATAACAAAATAAGAAAATTCCGATGACACTGAGATTGGATGAATAGGTTTTTTTACGCTTGAGAGAGTGTTTTCTACACATACAACATCAACACTTCTCACTCGAAATTAAACTTGAAATTTAAAAAATTAAAATTTGAGAATATCCGATTAAACCCTAACGGTTGTGTATTTTGAAATTTGAGGAAATATATGTGGGGCACACGAAATATAAACGTACGCTTAATGTCATGACCCAAAATCAACTAAGGGTCATGATGGCGCCGGACACACTGTCAGGCAAGCCAATACCAAGAAGTTAATTAAATTCTCATTTTAGTATTTGTTGAAATCATTTCCTTTATACATTAAACAATAAACAATGAAATTCACAGAAAATAACCATGAAGTCTTTAACAAACTTAATTTTGCATAATCTCATAATCATCCGAGAACCCGGTGTCACAAGTGCATGAGCTATCTCTAGGAAATAATATAATACAACAACCGTCCGGAATACAAATTGGATAGAAAGTAAATATAGTAATCTAAAAGAGACTCTGTTGGTTGCGAGTCATCTCGAGAAGTGCAGCTCACCTAAGTCTCTGTATCAACCATGCTATTATGCCAAACTAGGCCACTAGACACGCATGCACCTATGCAACCTACGTATTTAAGGAATATCAGAGTCTGATCACGCCCAACTATGCCTTATAAAAAGGACAAAGTGGTCGCTGCAAATATAATCCGAGTATTTAGCCCAGAGTCGAATCCACAAGGAATTAACCTACCAATTACTCTTGTTAGACTCACTAAATTCTTCGTAATCAACTTTCCAGATATTTTGAATAACAATTGGAGATGTCTTTACTAACTATAACTGAATGAAAGCAAGTAAACTAAAAGCTAACTATGACTGGGTTGTATGAAAATAAGAGAAGGATCTAAGGTTATGATTTCCCCTATTGATGGAATCCCTTCCTGTTATGTTTCGCATAGATTTGTCTAATCATCTATATCGATCATGAGCACTCTTATTACCATAAATCTCTCCCGAGTAATCACGATAATTTACTAGACGCACTCTCCCGAGTTACGCTAGCTGGCTTTTATTACAGGTCACTTTAGATAGCACCTAAGACTTCGTTATCCCTAATCCCGCCTTTATACCCTCGGTTATTGATCCCTCATATACTTTGGGAGTGGTGTTGTTCAACAATTATCTAAATATGCACTCTCTCCCGAGTAATACATAATAAATAGGCACAGCTAATTGAGGATCCTATTAATTAACTACAACAAGAATGTAGTTAAACAAATAGAGATTAAACCGGGCAAATTATATTAACATAACACGAAGTTCATCCTTCAATAGGTTCCATCAAAGCCCTAGGCTAAATAATTAGCTACTCTTAATCGTATTCATCATAACAATAGCAAAATTCATTATAAATGGTAAAATACAAAAGGAAGAAAGGAAGAACTCGATGTTGAATTATCCTCCTTGCCTTTTGCCTCTCCTTCCCTTCAACTAAACTGTAAAAACCTTGATAATGTCCCTTTGGGCGAGCTGGACCTCTTATAGGTTAAGTGGAATTACCACCCGAACTTCCAAATTTACCCCTGAATTATATGTTCCGAACTGGACTAGCGTAGTCGTGCTAGTGGGAGCGCTAATGACCGTGCATCTAGCATAGTATTCTACCTCGAATTCATGGGCTAGCGTAGTCGCGCTAGTGGGCGCGCTAATGGCCCCGCTAAGCTGGGTCATCATTTCAGCTTTTCTTTTCTCTCTTTTTTCAATGTACTCAGCTCCGAGAGGCTTCCTTTGCTTTAATTTAGCTCCAACCACTGTCCTAAGTTCTCATAAGCACAAATCGCTCCTGCAAAACATGAAACTCACAATTAGAGCCAATTTATCATCATTTAAATATCCTAGAACAGTAAAGCATAGTCAAGTTGGGGCATAAACAGTCACCAAATTACATGAATCTAGCCTATTATCAACACCCCACACTTAAATCATTGCTAGTCCTCGAGCAATTCACCACACTCTATAAAGGTTCCTTTACTAAGATTTTCCCCTAACGTATCACACCAAGAACAAATCACCAAAGTTACGTCTAGTAGTGTACAACCTTTGCCTCAAAAGTTGACTCTCACGTGCCGTGCAATATTCGTACTTACTCAAATTACTCTACACAGAAGTCAAGACTTACCTTTCCTTCGTGAATCGCATGCCCTCACATCACGCAGGAGAGTAGTTCTACAAATAATAATATTAAGAACAATTAGGAACTTATATAGACAAAATCCGCTCATTCTCCGAAAGAAAATTCATATGCCACACAGATTCTCCATAGGCTTGCCCGTAGTGTACTACTCTACTAATCGAGCCCATTCAGTCTAAGATCAATTAGGACTTCATTTAGTTGTAATGTAGGTTAAGAGACAGGTAGGATATATTTGGATATAGTTACTAACCTCCCTAAGCACTTTTAATACAATCACATTAACATTCAAAACCATACTTATGTCAAACTAAACATTCCACCCCACTTCTATTTATAACATCCCACTCCATTAGGTGTAATTTTATCAAGTCACCACTTATCAAATACTACATTTACTCATTCTTTTTTTTTTTTTTAAGTGGTGCTTATTCTTTTACTTTTTCAAATACTGCACCTTTTCAATACTTTCATGGGTTCCACTCAAAAACCAAACCACCACCCCACACTTTAGCTTTTGCATGTTTCATAACCATTCAAGTGCTCATGGGAGGTAAAAGGGTTCAAACAGATGGGTCATTCAAACAATTGGGTAAGGTTTGTAATGTGGTTACCAAAGAAACAGGCTTATAGGCCCAACAGGGTTAACTATGATGTATTGCATTTAGGTGGATCTACTTTATATATCTGGCTTAACAAAGAAATGCCTATATGAGTATAGAATACACGGGGCAAGTTCTAGGCATCAAATGTAGAGCATAGAATACAGTACAACTCACACACACATGGCACATGACTCACTCCAGATTGGCTTATCAAGACACTCTCGTTTGAGTACTCAAGTCAGTTACAAACATACAATTTAATGCACTTTAACAAGAATCAACCACTGAGACTAAGCGTCGCACTCTAGTGTCTACTATGTCCAGGTGTATCAATGCCAAGGGTTTCTCTTTCTATTTCAGCTCATAGCCTATTAATACTAACTAAAAACTAGAAATAAATTAAACAAAAGCTAACTACACCCGGTTCAAGCAAAACCCTCGGAAAAGAACAGTGGCCCAAAGAAAAACCAAGGGGGAGTTACTCCACTACCTAAAAAAACAAAATCTTTTTGGTATTTTCTTTAGACTTACTTCCCTCAAGAAAACTGTCTAGAAAATCCGTCATCGGGAGGAGTCCAACATATTCCTGTTTTTTTTGTTTTTTGTTTTTTTTCCAGATTTTTACGTCGACTTAGACCCTCAAAAACTTCGTCAAAAGAGATCTGTCATCGGGACAAGCCAACTTACCTACTTTAAACTTACCTAATTTGACTATTACTCAAAACCACCAAAAACAATCAAGAAAAACAAAGAAAGCATCAAACAGTCAAGTTGTTACATATACACACATACATTGAAGTATCCCCCACCCCACACTTAAAAGGAAGACATGTCCTCATGGCATACAAAAGAAAGAATAGTGAGGTAAAGGAACTTCCCTGAAAGATCACTCTTGATCGGAGACCGTGTCTGGGTTCAAATTGCAAACACGACCCAGAGCTCTCAGCCAGCCCAATATTTTCTTCTCCGATTTCACCTACTGGGAAGCCACCGCTTCAACCCGTGTACTCAAGTCAGTGACCAAAGTACATAATCTAGCCACCTCCTGCTCCAAAGCTATGAACCAGGTAGCTCGAGCAGTCCTAGATGGTGCTGCAGTCCTAGATGGCGCTGCAGCTGCTGCAATTTGCTCATGAGCCTATGGCTCAGCCCTCACATCCTCCTGCTCAGCCTCCTCTTCCTCAGAGTCATCAGATTCACCACTATCATCACCACCCGCTGCCACCGGCTCCTTCCCAGTAGTGACTTTATCTACTCGGAACTTGTGGTCTTTAGGCACTCTCCTATCCACATCCAGTTTTTTTGGCACCTGAGCTGCCCGGCAAAGTTGAGTAACCAAGGAAAGGAAGAAGAACCCATACCTTTTCACCGAACAACGGGTGAAAATCTCCTCATGAATCACTTTGGCCACGTCAAAGTTGTGACCATTTATAAAGCACCAAATCAGAGCCGCTCGAGGACTATTCACCTCTGTAGTGTTGGAAGGCGGGATCAGGCAGTTGTTGATAACATACAACCAGCACTTCCCTTCAAAGGTTAGCACCGCGGAGTGAAACTTCTGACCATACTTCATCCAGACAATTTCCTTTTCGGGTACACAGATTGTTTCAAAGAACATCTCCCACTGTGTGTGTTATCTGCCATACCCCTCATAATAGTCTTCATATGGATCCATAGGAGGGGGAAGCTGGTATATCCTCCGTATAGCCTAAACGGAGGCATCCACCGCCTTTCTGCGCACAGTTACAACGCCATTCACATGTTCTTTTACATTAGCATAGAACTCATGGACAACCATCACATTCCCCTCGTCCGGCTCGTCAATGAAGATTTGTAGCCCCCGCCTTACCAGCTCATTATACAAGTTAGGGCAGCCCAGCTGGACCGACCCTATATCTATTCCCCTTTTTGGAATCGGTTTCTTAGGGGCCTTATCCGCAAAGCGATCCTGAGCCTTGGCAGAGACAAACCTGCTACTATCAAAGGGATGAGCAGGAGCTGACCCACGTGCCCTGGACGATCCAGCTTGACTACTGGAAGAGGCACCTATGGTGCGACGTTTCTTAGATGGAGCCATAGTACCTGGAAAAAGAATAACATTAGCACAGCCCAAAAAATGTGACTCAATGCGATTACTCAGACTTCACGCGCACAATTGGTCACAATTACTCATTTACACTCATTGTGGCATTTAAGAAAACACCTTGTGGGCATTACATACCCACACCCCAATTCAAACATGGTGTAATGCCAATACCACTACAATTTCCCCAAATTCACCCACTAAGTTAAGATACAACTCCACCAACATTACAACCCACAATCACTACAACGTACACTACATATTTCTACTTAAGACAAGAAAAGAACAAACTACTACATAATTAAAAAAAATGAAAATCTATAAAAAAAATGGCAAAAAGAAATCATACCTGTAGTGAGAGAATGTGGGGAGAAGCGAATAAGAGTAGGGTGGTTGGGCTTGAACCTTGGGGGATTTGGGTTGGGAATTTGGAGAAGAGGGAGTTTGAAGAAGATGGAATTTGAAGAAGAAGGAGTTAGGGTTGGGGGAGGGGTTTTCTGCGTTGGGGATTTTCTTTTGAGAGTGAAGAAGGCGGGAGTAATTAGATGGGGGGGGGAATAGTTAGGGGAAATACACTTAAACAATTATACAAAATAAAAATAAAAATTAAATAAAAAAACAAAATGTTAAGGTAAACAGGCGGAACTAGCGCGGTCGTAGCGCGGCCACGCTAGTCAAAATAGTGTACTTAACCATATGCGCGGCCACTAGCGCGGTCACGCTTCTAGCGCAGTCATAGCGTGATCCCGCTAGTGATGGAGAAGCTGAGGCAGAATACTTGCCCATATGCGCGGCCTGTAGCACAGTGGGTAGCGCGGGCGCGCTCTTGGGCACGAAAATTTTCCATTTTTTCACCTGTTTGTTTCACGTCCGATGGACTTATCACCTACCCAAGCTCACCTGCATTGATTAGTAGTTCCTAAAATCAAAATTAACAACTACTAACTATCATTGGGTTGCCTCCCAACCAGTGCCTTAGTTAATATCGTGGCATGACAGTTTCAACAAATCAATGGGTTGCCTCCCATAAAACGTATGATTTAACGTCGCGGCACGATGCAGATAAGCGCATTTAAGGCTCGCTCGACCTCTGAGGTTCAGTCATATGGATCTCTCACACTTCCTTTGATTCATTCATGCCCACATATAGTTTCAATATCTGCCCTTAACTCTAAATGTATGAGAGTCTTTCTCTTAGGCAATCTCTACGGCACCTGAGGGGAATACTTCGGCCACTCGAAATGGTCCAGGCCATCGTGACTTGAGTTTTCCCGAAAATAGCCTTAATCTTGAGTTATAAAGCAATACCATGTCTCCGGGATTGAAATTTCGGTCAACAATGTTCTTGTCATGTAACCTCTTCATTCTTTCCTTGTACAACCTTGTGCTCTCAAAAGAAATATATCCGAACTCGTCGAGCTCAAGCAATTCTGTGACTCTAGTTGTTCCCGCAGCCTCAATGTCCAGATTCAGCTACTTCATTTCCCACCAAGCTCTATGTTCTAGTTTCACTAGCAAGTGACAGGCCTTCCCAAACACTAACTTGTATGGTGACATACCAATTGGTGTTTTGAATGCAGTTCTATAGGCCCAGAGTAAATTATCTAGCTTTTTCGCCCAATCAGTTCTTGTGGCATTCACAGTCTTGGTTAGTACACTCTTTATCTCTTTATTAGACACTTCGACATGTCCATTGGTCTGAGGATGATACGGGGTTGCCACCTTGTAGCGTACATCGTACTTTGCTAACAATTTCTTGAAGGCTCAATTGCAGAAGTGAGTACCTCCATCATTGATAATAGCTCTCGGGGTCCCAAAATGGGTGAATATATTCTTCTTCAAAAACCCCACCACCACTCTTGCATCGTTGGTGGGAAGTGCTGCAGCTTCCACCCATTTGGACACGTAATCTACAGCAACAAGTATGTACTTATTACCAAAGGAGCTGATGAAGGGGACTATGAAGTCTATCCCCCAGACATCGAACACTTTAACCTCTTGAATTGGGTTCATGGGCATCTCATGGCGACGACAAATGTTCCCAGTTCGCTGACATTCATTACAGCCCTTTACCCATTGATATGCATCCTTAAAACACTGTTGGCCAATAGAACCCGGCTTCTAGCACTTTCATGGCCGTCATGACTCCTCCAAAATGCTCGCCATATGCTGATGCATGAAATGTCTGCAAAATAGAAGATTGTTCTATCTCGGGGACACACCTCCGGATCATATTGTCAACATATATTCGAAACAGATAAGGTTCATCTCAATAATACATGTGGCAGTCATGATAAAACGTTTTCTTTTGTACAGAGGAAAGGTCATAGGGAACTATATTGCTTGCCAGGTAATTTGCAAAGTCTGCATACCATGGAACTTCCTCAAGGATACAGCGAGTAGCTGCTCGTCTGGAAAGGTTTCCAGAATATCTTCAACCTCAACTGAGTTTTCAGCTCCTTCAAGTCGTGATAGATGATCAACGACTTGGTTTTCTGTGCCCTTACAGTCACGGATCTCAAGGTCAAACTCTTGCAGTAACAGCACCGAATGAATCAGGCACGGTTTGGACTCCTTCTTCTCAATCAAATACCTGAGAGCTGCATCATCAGTATATACAATTACCTTAGAGCCAATCAGGTATGATCAGAACTTGTCGAATGCAAACACCACAACCAGCATCTCCTTTTTAGTCACAGTGTAGTTCAGTTGGGCTCCACTTAATGTTCTACTAGCATAGTCACTGGCGTCACACATGAGTTCAAATGGTTGCTCCCAGTCAGGGGCAACAATGATGGGTGCTGTGACTAGCCTCTTTTTCAATTCCTCGAATGCTACCCTGCAATCATCAGAGAACAAGAAAGGGTGATATTTTATTAACAACTTACAGAGGGGGTTGGCAATTTTTGAGAAGTCTTTTATGAATCATCGGTAAAACCCGGCATGCCCGAGGAAGCTCCTGATTGCCTTGACTGAAGTGGAGGTGGCAGCTTTGCTATCACGTCAACTTTAGCACGATCTACCTCGATTCCCTTTCTTGATACTCGGTGTCCCAAGACTATGCCCTTTTGTACCATGAAATGGCGCTTCTCCCAATTAAGTACTGTTAGTCTCAATACATCGTTTCAACACTCGGGTCAGATTTATAAGGCACTTGTCGAATGAGTTTCCCACCACTGAGAAATTATCCATGAACACCTCCATTATGTCTTCAACCATCTTAGTGAATATGGACATCATGCACCTTTGGAATGTGGCGGGCGCATTGCATAGGCCAAAGGGCATCCTCCGAAAAGCATAAATACCATATGGGCATGTGAAGGAGGTATTCTCTCTATCCTCTAGTGCAATGGAGATTTTATTGTACCCTGAGTACCCATCCAGAAAATATAAGTGGGACCTCCCTGCCAATCTGTCAAGCATCTGATCAATGAAGGAAAGTGGGGAGTGGTCTTTCCGGGTGGCCAGATTTAATTTCCTATAATCCATACAAATTCTCTAGCCTGTGATGGTTCTTGTCGAGATCAGCTCATTGTTATCATTTTTTACCACCGTCATACCACCCTTCTTAGGAACACATTGCATAGGGCTAACCCAGTTGCTATTAGAGATGGGGAAAATGATTCCCGCATCCAACCACTTAATCACCTCTTTCTTCACCACTTCCTTCATGTTGGGGTTCAGCCTTCTTTGGTGATCCCTGGAAGTTTTGTGCCATTCTTCCAGCAGAATTTTGTGCATACAATATGCCGAGCAGATCCCCTTAATGTTTGCCATGATCCACCCAATGGCAGTCTTGCACACCTTGAGTACCTACAAAAGTTAGTGTGCCTGCACATCTAACAAACTAGATGATATAATAATAGGTAATGTGGAGTTAGGTCCAAGGAACTCATACCTGAGATGGGCGGGCAGTGGCTTCAACTCCAGCTTTGGTGGTTCTTCTATGGATGGCTTGGCTGGAGGAGTTTCTTTGTTTTCTAGGTGCAGGGGCTCGAATTCAAGTGTTCTATCCCAGAACCCTCTGCCCTCTAAAACCAGCACCCATTCTACCAATTCTTCCCCATTCACCCCATCTAAATTTGCTAGACATGAAGCAAGAAGGTTCTCAATAGTCAACGTCTCATCATCTGCTTCTACGATTACATCCACGTCATCAATAAGAGAGCAATTAGCGAATTCACTCGGTCGCCTCATAGATTTCTGCATATTGAATGTTATCTCCTCATCATTCAACCTCATCTTGAGCTCTCCAGTTTCACAATCAATGAGAGCTCTCCATGTGGCCAAGAACGGCCTTCCCAAAATTATGGGAATTTCTTCATCCATCTTGCAATCTAGAATCACAAAATCTGCAGGGAATACAAATTTCCCTACCTGAATCAACACATCGTCCAAGATACCAGAGGGTCTTTTCACGGTTCTGTCAGCCAGTTGCAATAACATAGAAGTAGGTATAACTCTTCCAATCGCCAACATCTTATAGATCGCCAGGGGCATAAGATTTATGCTAGCCCCCAAATCACAAAGTGACTTGGAAAAAGCAAAGTTACCAATGGTGCAGGGAATTATGAAACTCCCTGGGTCAGACAGTTTCTCAGCAACTGGTCTAGTCACCACAGCACTGCAGGTCTGAGTAAGAGTCACTGTGGCCAAGTCTTGGAAATTGAATTTTTGGGACATCAAGTCCTTCATCATTTTTGCATAACCAGGCATCTCCTTCAACGCATCAATCAATGGAATATTTACTTGGATCTGTTTCAGCATCTCCAAGAATTTCTTGTATTGTTCCTCTTTCTGGTACTTGGCCAGCCTCTATGGGAATGGTGCTGGAGGTCTCTTCTTCCCAATGATTTGGGTATTTTCTTTGTCAAACACCACCTCAACTACCGGTTCCTGGGCTTTTTCAGCTTCTTTCTCAGCCTCAATCTATGTGTTGGTTTCTTCCTGGGCAGGCTGTACTATCACCTCTGTCAGTTTCGTTGCATCATCTAGCTTAATGGGCACTAGTACAAGTGTCTCAGCTTGTCTGCTTTCTCGAGCCATGTCTTGCTCCAAGTCTAAGTCTCTGCCATTACGTAGACTCACTGCCATCAGCTGCTTCGGCCCTTGATCTTTTGGATTTATTTGTATGTCTACAGGCAATGTCCCATGAGGACGATTATTCAAAGACATCGAAATCTGGCCCATCTGCACTTCAATATTCTTTATAGCTAACTCATACACATCTACCCTTTCACTCATTTTTGCATTTGACCCAATAACCTGCTACATCATTGCCTCAAGTCTAGCAAACCCATCTTCCTGTCTTCCCCCATGCTGTTGCTGAGGAGGATGATAACCTTGCTATTGATTTTGATTGTTGTATCCATGTGGCCTTTGGTAAGGCGCCATATTTTTGTGAGGTCGCATACCTCCCATATTTTCATTATTGAGCTATGGTTAGACTGGCCTGTATGGCTGATTTTGTTGGCCCCAATTCTGACCACCCTGTCTCTGGCCCCCATAATTAGACACATAATTCATATCCTCATGGTAATGATGATGCTCACTTTCTGTATTCCATTGGTTACCGATTGGCTGACTAATGCAAGATGTGCATAATCCCCCATTGGTAGTATCAACAATGTGTACCTACTGCTTCTGCCCTGACTCTTCCACCTTTTTGGTGAGTATACTCATTTGTGTCATTAATGTGGCCATATTTTCAGCAAGAGTGTTGGATGGATCTAAGGGCACTGAGTGAACTACTAAAGTGATAGGTGTATTCCTGGTTTTCCATCCCGAATTTTGTGTCATCTTGTCAAGCAGGCTCTGGCTTTCTCTCCATATTTTGCTCAAGAATGCTCCACCAGCTGAAGCATCAACATTAGCATTCACGTTATCCGTCAAACCCATGTAAAACCGCTGCCCCAACATCTGATCTGGAATACTGTGGTGCAGACATATAACCAACATCCCTTTGAATCGTTCCAATGCTTCTTGCAGTGTCTCCATTGATTTTTGTTTGAAGCTCAAAATTTCATCAATTTGCTGAGCAGTCTTGTTGGGTGGATGAAACTTATTCACAAATTGCTTGACTAACTCCTCCCAAGTCGTGATGGAGTTAATGGGGAGTGAATTTAGCCAAGTCTGGGCAACTCCTGTCACTGAGAATGGAAACAACAACAGCTTTATTACTTCCTGAGTTACGTTAGGCTGCCTTTAAGTTTTGCAGATCGACAGGAAATTCTTCAAGTGCTGTTGAGGATCTTCAATGTATCACCTCGAAAATAGTCCCTTATTTTGCAACAAGTGCAGCATGTTGTTCGTGATTTGAAACAACTCGGCCTGTATCTGTGGGACTAATATCGTTGTGGCCAAATTCTCTGATGTGGGTTGTGCCCAGTCATATAGAGCAACCTCTGGCACAAGAGGTGCCAATGGCGCAGCTGGATCTAACACGTTATCCCCCATGTCTGGTTCGAGTTGTTCAGTTGATTGTTGTTGTTTATTTTTCCGGTTGTCCCGATTTAAGGCCTTGAAAACTTTCTCGGGATATGATAATGCTTCAAATACTTCACCAGTTCTCGATGAGTTTCTAGGCATGCACTTGTACAACTAAGTCAACAAACGTTAAAATTTCAATATGTAGATTGAAAATAAAGAAAACTGACTACACTAAGAATTTTTGTATTTCTTTCAACTGTAATTGATAACATCGTTAATTCCCCAGAAATGGCGCCAAAATTTGATCACGCCCAACTATGCCTTATAAAAAGGAATAAACGATCGCTGCAAATAAAATTCGATTATTTAGCCCAGAGTCGAATCCACAGGGAATTAACCTACCAATTACTCTTGTTAGACTCACTAAATTCTTCGTAATCAACTTCCCAGATATTTTGAATAACAACTGGAGATGTCTTTACTAACTATAAGTGAATGAAAGCAAGTAAACTAAAAGCTAACTATGACTGGGTTGTATGCAAATAAGAGAAGGATCTAAGGTTATGATTTCCCTATTGATAGAATCCCTTCCTGTTATGTTTCGCATAGATTTGCCTAATCGTCTCTACCGATCATGAGCACTCTTATTACCGTAAATCTCTCCCGAGTAATCACGATAATTTACTAGACGCACTCTCCCGAGTTACGCTAGCTGGCTTTTATTACAGCTCACTTTAGATCGTACCTAAGGCTTCGTTATCCCTAATCCTGCCTTTAAACCCTCGGTTATTGATCCCTCAAATACTTTGGAAGTGGTGTTGTTAAACAATTACCTAAATATGCACTCTCTCCCGAGTAATACATACTAAATAGGCACATCTAATTGAGGATCCTATCAATTAACTACAACAAGAACGTAGTTGAACAAATAGAGATTAAATCGGGCAAACTATATTAACATAACACGAAGTTCATCCTTCCATAGGTTCCATCAAAACCCTAGACTAAATATTTAGCTACTCATAATCGTATTCATCATAACAATAGCAAAATTCATCATAAATGGTAAAATACAAAAGGAAGAAAGGAAGAACTCGATGTTGAATTATCCTTCTTGCCTCTCCTTGCCTTCAATTAAACGGTAAAAACCTTGATAATGTCCCTTTGGGCGAGCTGGACCTCTTATAGGTTAAGTGGAATTACCCCCAAACTTCCAAGTTTACCCCTGAGTTATATGTTCTGAACTGGACTAGCATGGTCGCGCTAATGACCGCGCATATGGCATAGTATTCTGCCTTGAATTCCTGGGCTAGCGCGTTCGCGCTAGTGGGCGCGCTAATGGCCGCGCTAAATTGGGTCATCATTTCAGCTCTTCTTTTCTCTCTTCTTTCAACTTACTCATCTTTAAGGGGCTTCCTTTGCTTTAGTTTAGCTCCAACCACTGTCCTAAGTTCTCATAAGCGCAACTCGCTCCTCCAAAAGATGAAACTCACAATTAGAGCCAATTTATCGTCATTTAACTATCCTAAAACAATGAAGCATAGTCAAGTTGGGGCATAAACAGTTTCCAAATTACATGAATCTAGCCTATTATCAAGTACAAAAACAACGTGTACCTAGTAAGTATCCCGCCTAATCTCGAAGAAGTAGAGACGAGAGGTCAACTTCGACACTTACTAGTGGTCTAACAATAATATACCGACAATGTAGTAAATCGAGGATTTTCATAAGAATGGTTGTAATTCAATAACATAAAGCAAGTAGTCAATTCTTTTACTAATAGGAAATTTCCAAATTCATTTTCATCATTTATACATTTATATCAGGTCAGGGGGAAACAAATATTAACACCTATAAATCGCAAGGCAAGCACTACAAGCATGTGCAATTCATGTCGAGGTCGTACGGCCCGATCCAACAATATTTAAACTATGCAATGTCAGAGGGTTGAATGGCGCGAACCATAGATGCATCTATTACCCCGCTCGTGAATCATACATGTGACGCGGTCAAATATAAATAAACACAACAATCAGTCAATCAAGAATTCATCAGGGAACAATTATCCAAAGAAAAGCCAATTCTCTTTTAACAATTCAAGAAAATGAAATTTAATCTTTTTAGAAATTCATTTACTAATTCTATGTGATTTAAGCAATTCAAACTGTCAATAAAATTACAAATATTCCAAGTATAGCATACTTTTGGGTCCTAGACTACCCGGACTTAAACATAATAGTATCTACGCACAGACTCTCGTCACCTCGTGCGTACGTAGCCCCCACAAATAGGAGCACAAATCTAATTAATTCATCTATGGGGACAATTCCCTCTTACAAGGTTAGAAAGGAGACTCACCGCGCTCCGAAGCCTATTTCCCAATTCAAGAACGCGCTCAAACCTCCACATTGGAGCCGAATGATCCAAAACTATTCAAATGTGGTAAGAATTAATCAATACATGCTCAAACGTTCATACGCTAATTATTAAACCAATTTCCCAACCCTAGATGCAAGGATTCCTAAAATTCATCCCCGGGCCCACATGTCCGGTTTCCGGAAATTCTTGAAAAAAGTTATTACATATAACCTAAGGATCAAGAATATATGATTTCTACTAAATTCTATAACAAATTTCGTGGTTAAATCTTGTTTTTATCAAAACCCTGGGTTTTTCATCTAAACCCTTGATTTTCCCTGATTTTCACATGTTAATCTACCCATAATCTATGTATTTAACTCATGTTGTGTAAAAATTACTTACCTCAAAGTGCTAGGTGAGAGCCCTCTTCCAAAAGCTCCAAAATTGCCCAAGAGATGAAAGGAAATATGCTAAATAGACTAAGTCTCAAAATTAATAGCTGTGCACAGTCCTCAAATGTCGCATTTGCGACACCTAGTTCGCAAATGCGACGGTCGCAAATGCGATGGTCTCAAATGCGACAAAACTATCGCAAATGCAAACATGGGCCTCCCCTGCCATGGTCGCGAATGCGACCAATGAGTCGCAAATGCGGACTCTGCTGAGGTCGCAAATGCGACCAAAACATCACAAATGCAAACTCTACCTCAGGCCAGGCTCCATCGCAAATGCGAACAATTTCTCGCATTTGCGAGACCTGCAACTGCTGCCAAGAACACCAAAAAAATTGGTGTGTTTTCAACCCCTCCCGCACATCCGAAACTCACCCGAGGCCCTCGGGACCTTAACCAATTATACCAACATGTCCCAAAACATGATACGAACTCGCTCGAGGCCTCAAATCACATCAAACACCGTCTAAATCATGAATCACACTCCAATTCAAGCTTAATGAACTTTAAAATTTCAAACTTCTACTTTCGTTGCTTAAGCCTATCAAATCTCGTCCGATTGACCTCAAATTTTGCGCACAAGTCATATTTGAAATTACGAACCTACTCCAACTTCCGGAATCAAAATCCCACCCAGATATCAAAAAGTCCACTTCCGGTCAAACTTCTCAAAAACCTTCAAATTTCTATCTTTAGCCAAATGACTCCAAAATGACCCACAGACCTCCGAATTCACTTCTGATCGCGCTCCCAACACCAAAATCACCATACGGAGCTATTCCCAGATTCGGAATCCCAAATAGACATCGATAACACTAAATACATTTTGGCCCAAACTTATGAAATTCTTCCAAAAATGCTAACTTCCATAGTAGGTGCTGAAACGTTCCCGGGTCTTCCAAAACCCGATCCGGACATACGCCCAAGTCCGAAATCATCATACGAACCGCTGGAACCTTCAAATCCCGATTCCGAGGTCGTTTACTCAAAAATCCAATGTTAGTTAATTCTTTCAACGTAAAGCCTCCGAAACGAGAATTCTCTTTCCAAATCGACTCTGATCTTCCCAAAATTCAATTCTGACCACGCGTACAAGTCATAATACTTGAAGTGAAGCTGCTCATGGCCTCAAACTGTCAAACGATGAGCTAGAGCTCAAAACGACATGTCGGGTCGTTACATTCTCTCCCACTTAAACATACGTTCATCCTCGAACATACTAAGAACTGCGCTGGAGTTGTCCGAAATCACTATTTAACACCTCGTGCACCCACCCGTGCTACTATAACCCAGTTGAGCACATTAGCTCGATCAATTCTGAAGATATTCTTTTTTTCAAGAAAATAAGTTTAGAGCCCAATATCAACATCTGAAATTCTCTGCCAGGCCTGCTTCCATTATATGAACACCGTATTAATCACTACACGAGGTACCACAACATGACTGCATGCCTTTGCTGATTTCCCACCATGTACCACGTCATTCACAAGACCATAATAACATTCTCTGATCATGATAACTGACATTCCCCGAATCTGATGCTCACCATGCACCTCATGATATATATAAGTCTCGTTCCAACTCTCGCAATACTGCCACGACGGAAGAGATGTGTAGATATTTATAACCAACTGCCGAGTCAATAAATCATTGAGTCTATACTTCTGACAAGAACCATTACCTCATTCTGAACCAAATAATGATCTTTACTCTTTAATATACTTCATATAATCCGACTGCACTAATCCTAGATCCAATAATCTCGTCTTACCCCAGTCATGACCAAAAGTCTCATATGCTGCCACAATGTGCCAATAGGCTACCAATTCGAACATGATACATAAAGAAAAAAAAATTTGGAAGGGACTACCCAACTCTCGAAAAAAAATGAGAAACAAAATACACCCAATAGCATATTGAAAACTGCACTCAACATTATACTGTTGCGGCGTGCAACCTGATCCAAATAACATGCCCATGGCGGCGTGCCACCCGATCCACACATAAGATTCTTATAAGGAGATACAGACCGAGCTAAATTGCTCATTACAACAAAAATACTGAATATCGGTCACAACAAGCACTGAATATCGGTCACAAGCACGCTAAGTACATAATACCATCCCTGGGGAGACATACAGCGCCATAGGCTAACAAACTCAAGCACAACTGAGGTGCGATATATGTTTTGAAACTAAAAAGCCATCCTGCTCACATAACACCATCGCTACGCGGAACCTCAACACAATAAGAAAATTATCGAGCCGTTCACAACTCACACGGCACAATATAGCATTACATGAAATAGTTGACGGTGAAATAACATCCAATGTCCGAACACTCCTCCATAAGGAGTGCTATGCTGAAATGAACACATCCAGCCTGATATAGAGCCCATATTCATACTTAAATCCATTCACAGACCTCAAGCCAATTCTGATCGTACCAAACTAGGTCTATAATCTTTCTTGGGTCCATAATAACCCCCATTTTCCCATATAACACAAGAATAACCATCATAACCGGAGTAATCCTCCACAGTCCACAACCCAATAAATTGAGTGCCCTCCAGGCATCAATCCTCAAATTAATGATATCACCCCAATCTTCATACTTGGCTTAATTCTTCAATCAATCAAGTGACTACATGCCACACTTATACAACCTTCTCGTGGGGCATGCTCCCACGACCTTCCATAACAGATAACAGGTCTACACAACCATACCACCGGTCACACTAATGTCGTAAAGCATATCAAGAATCCGTAACCAAGATGTAATGCATCAGACACAAAATGTCGATGTCAGGTGACGTTAAAGACAATACCAACTTGCTCCAAATATCCAAATCCCCTTCCTGCTCATCCAAGCTCGTGACATCCTCGTCAAACACCGAATCACAACCTTGATCATCACTTTCAAATTTCATATTGTTCACTGCACCTAACAAGCCATGCGATAGTACAAGAATTTCATCATAACTCCTGAACCACTATTAGGGTAAACACTTCATCACATAGAAGCTTTTTACTTAACTCATTCCAATAGAACTATAGCAATATACAAGTGAATTCTTATAACCGTAGAATATTCAAATCCTCAAGAAGTGGTCTAAACCACCATAATCCTTCCGGGATCCGCCTACACATAACGGGCCATAATACATGAATATTTCCAAATAGAATCAATTATGGCAGTCGTCAAGCCTCGCACGTACCGCCACAAATCACAAGCATAACTTAATCACGCTGAAGGAACTGATCACCGCCACCATTATGCCAAGTCAACCATGGCCAACCAATCCAACTTCTTCTAATTCATTCTTAACTTGCCTTAGAGATAAAAATAGTTCCATTCCTTACATCACCATCCTAAATCCGCACTCATCTTGAGCGACTCCATTCCACGAGACCACACTATCTCCAAACCCATGAACTGCTTCATACCCTCCTTGCACGCACATTCGCACTTTCAACTGATACACCCATTCTGATAATTTCCCTACGAATCCGAAGTCTTTTTCTCATTTTCCTCCCAATGCTACACTACAAGTCAAAAATATCATAGAACATTCCGAGCCTCTTATCATAATCTTCTACAAAAGCTCAATTTTTAACCATACTTATAGGCCTGAAATCATTAGGCACTACACTTTAACTTTTGAATACACTAGGACCGTTGTTGAGAGCCACCACTCTGACTTGGTCCCGAATATAATCAACTCCATGAATCTTTTGGCACATGAGTACCCTCTAAACGAAGCACCCGACCGAATCTTAACTTGAAACCTGTATTTATATAAGGCATAATTCCTGAATCCTTCCCCAAGTCTGAACATAAGCCAATAAGGACAATCATAACACACCTTTAACAATTCCTTTGCTCAAATTACCTCTTACATTCTTTTCTCTTAGCTGAAATAACCCATCAATGTGCTAATAATCGGAAATCTCATAAATAGACGACCATGCAATCCAACCACAGACGGTGGGACTCTCCCACATAGCTTGAAGCCACTATTACACATCTCTGAAACCCACCAAGATCTTTATTTCTTATTGACATGACCTTGCGCAATTAAACCACCAGATTCCTCGAAATCCTTCAATTAGCATTTCATGAACACTCTGAGTCTCTATCAACATTCACACATTCGACCTCTTATCGGATAGCCAGTAAAATCCTTTGCAGGAGCTTCGCCAACCACGCGATCGCTGACCTGCTCGCAGGAGATAACCCACCTGAGCCCGTGCTCATTCATCAGCTGCACAAGTCCATTCGCTCCTTGTGGACATCAACTAAATATGCGACAATGTTTTCCAATTCAAAGTTATGTTGTATCCTTCTTCATATCAAGCAACTCCTTTCCGTTATATCAAATCTCCTGCCGCATAATGGCCAATACTTCAAATTAAATCAGTAGACCCAATCACCGTCCACTAGAACTCCCAAATCACTCCAAACTTTCCTCAAGGATGTAGTTATCCTGCCACTGAATCCATATACTACTCTACCACTCTCCCACTTTGGCCGAACCCTCTTCTTTAAGCAACTATTCGACTTTTGCTCCTTACACCTGGCTTCCTTGGAAATTTAACCATCACATGACACTTCCCACTTGTCCTTCTTCTTCCCTTGCTGCCCAGTTGTTGCCTTGATTTGGACCCTATTTCTACAACATTTGAATCAACAGATCACCACTAACTTTAAATCTCCCCGAAGATCATCTTTCTCAGGCCATCACCAGTTCGATAATGAACCACCGAACACCGCGATCTCTACAGTCGTTTCTCCAATACTATTTCACAATATCCAGCCCCAAAGGCGAATCGTAAAATATCATAACACTGGTGACCTTAACATATTCCATTGAGGATGACAACACCGCATCGCAGATAAAAATTCCACCACACTTGAAAACACCAAATCTCGTTACTCCATCAATCCAAATCTAGACACTCATAGGCCAATTTCTCTTCTCTGCCGAAAATGAAATACCGAATCTCAGAATCGTACACTGGGTAGACCTCCGTTCAGGTCATACACTGCTTCCACACATGGACAAACATCCCACCATCACATCAAATACCATGCGATAATCATTCATGAGCATCATACCAACCTGTGCATAGCCTCAACGCTCTCAGAGGTACAGCTACGGAGCTGAAATAACAGAATATTCTTCCGCAAGGCAATGACAATAGCCCAAATAACCACACGAGGAGAAACATCCCACACCACATCTGTTGTACCATTAAAATTCCTCAATTCCTGATTTATAATAAGCGCTTCGCGTCGCATAAGATCAAGTAGGAAGGAAACAAAGGCATAAGCCTCAAAGGAATCAAATCGCACGATGAGGAATCAAGAAGGGTAGTGCTCCTAACAACCCTGTAGCCTCTCGAAGATAAGTACAGACGTCTCTGTACCGATCCGCAAGACTCTACTAAACTTGCTCATGACTCGTGAGACCTAAGGGAACCTAGTGCTTTGATACCATTTTGTCACGACCCAAAATCCACTAAAGTCGTGATGGCACCGGACACACTGTCAGGCAAGCCAACACCAAGAAGTTAACTAAATTCCCATTTTAGTATTTGTTGAAATCATTTCCTTTATACATTAAAAAATAAATAATGAAATTCACAGAAATAACCATGAAGTCTTCAACAAACTTAATTTTGCATAATCCCATAATAATCCCAGAACCCGGTGTCACAAGTGCATGAGCTATCTCTAGGAAACAATATAACACAATAACCGTCCGAAATACAAATTGGACCGAAAGTAAATACAGTAATCTAAAAGAGACTTTGTTGGCTGCGGGTCGTCTCGAGAAGTGCAGCTCACCTAAGTCTCAGTATCAACCATGTCGTTGCACCAAACTAGGCCACTAGACATGCATGCAACTGTGCAACAAATGCACAGCAAGTGTAGTATGAGTACAAAAACAATGTGTACCCAGTAAGTATCCCACCTAACCTCGAAGAAATAGAGACGGAAGGTCGACTTCGACACTTAATAGTGGTCCAACAATAATATACCGACAATGTAGTAAATCGAGAATTTTCATAAGAATGGTTGTAATTCAATAACATGAAGCAAGTAATCAATTCTTTTATTAATAGGAAATTTTCAAATTTTTTTTCATCATTTATACATTTATCTCAGGCCAGGGGGAAACAAATATCAACACCTATAAATGTCACGACCCAAAAACCGACCCGGTCGTGATAGAGCCTATCGTGAAACTAGGTCAGCCGACACAACACCCAAATCTACAATTATTCAATAAAAGTTATTTTTATCCCATTTATTAATCAATAATCTCGTGATTTACATTTAAATGAATAGTGCGAAAAAAATACGCAAGCCCGACATCGGGGTGTCACTAGTCATGAGCATCTACTACAACTGTCTAATAACATAAAGACCAACATGGCCAGGAAAATCACAAGAAATACATTAAGGAAGAATAAGGAGGGAGAAAAGCAGGGTTGCGATCGTCATGCAGCTACCTTGCTAACTCCGATGAACCTGCCACCGAGCTCAAAAATACCTGAATCTGCACATAAGGTGCAGGGTGTAATATGAGTACGCCAACTCAGTAAGTAATAAAAGTAAATGAAGACTGAGCAGTAAAAAATCACGTAAACCACGCCATAACACCACAATGGTTTCAGTATGTTCCTAAAACAGGATACCATTCAAATCATTTCGTTAAATTTCCAACTTCAGTAAAATCCTTTAGAAAATATCTTTCTAACCTTTTCAAGAGGTTTAATGAAATATATATAGTGAAAGTGATGAAAATCATAATCAGCCCCTCGGGCGAAACATAGTTCGTACACAGCCCCTCGGCAAACAAAAATTCATAACCATTTCATCACTTAAAAATCTAGGAGGAAGCAACAAAGCCAAATCAATGACTAAATTCCAAACACCTCGTAAAAACTTCAGTTTAAATGAAAGTTTTTTAAAGCATTTGTTTAACATTTTCAATAGAGGCTCAGTCTAAAGATGAGTGAAAGTAGTAATTTAATCAACATATTCAACAGAAACTCAATATATATATATATATATATATATATATATATATATATATATATATATATATATATATATATATATATATATATATATATATATATATATATATATATATATATATATATATATATATATATATATATATATATATATATATATATATATATATATATATATATATATATATATGTGTGTGTGTGTGTGTGTGTGTGTGTGTGTGTGTATATATATATATATATAGCCCCTCGGGCAAGCCACTCAGTTACTCATGACTCAACTCTCAGCAATCAGCGCTCACACTCAACACTCACGCTCAATAGGCACCTTATCATAACCAATGCGGCGTGCAGGGATCCATATATCGCTGCAGCGTGCAGCCCGATCCATATATATAGTCGACTGCGCTCACTGGGGGTGTGCAGACTCCAGAGGGGATCCATATATATATATATATTGCTGCGGCGTGCAGCCCAATCCATAAATATATAATCCTCACAACCAGGCCCTCGGCCTCTCTCAGTCATTAACCTCACAATCAGACCCTCGGTCTATCTCAGCCATCAACCACACAAGCCACTAGGACTATCAGTAAAACAGGGCGTTCAGCTCAAAATATCATTTATAGTATCAAAATTTAGTAAATAAGGCTGAGTTAAGAAATCAATAAAACACAGCATGACTGAGTACAATTATTACGTCAAAATAGTGAGGAATAGTAGTTAAAAAGCCCCATAAGGGTCCAAAACAGTTGGCACGAGGCCCAAATATGGCAATCCGCCCAAAACATTGCAATACTTTTCGAAACACAATGATATTAAACAGTTTTCAATCAAATACACGACTTAACAGTCGTACAGGATGGACCAAGTCACAATCCCCAACGATGCACGACTCTACGCTCGTCATCTAGCGTGTGTGTCACCTCAAAGTAGCACAACGATGTGAAATTCGGGGTTTCCTACCCTCAGGACAGCATTTACAATCATTACTTACCTCAATCCGGTCCAAACTCTAGCCCGCGATACCTTTACCTCTCGACTCGGCCTCCGAATGCTCCAAATCTAGCCAAAAGTAGATTCATACCATCAAAACATGCTAAGGGAACAAGGCCCACTCGAAAATATCCAATTTATACCAAAAATCCCGAAATTGACCAAACCTGACCCCCGGGCTCACGTCTCGAAATCCGATAAAAATCACATCAATAGAATCCTTACACTCTCACGAGTTTGTACATATCAAATACATCAAAATCCGACATGAAATGCCCATTCAAATCCCCAAAAGAATTCTAAAACTTTTCTTCCGTTTTCCCCAATTTCCACTCTAGTTTCTCAAATTAAATGATAAACTCAAGACTAAATCATGGAATTAAACCAAATATGAGTGAATAATACTTACCCCAATTACTCCACTAAAAATCTCCTCAAATTTCACCTTCTCCCGAGCTCTCAAATGATTTTTGTGATATTGAACTTAAACCCTCGTTTTTAAAATATAAACTGACTACCCAAGTATTTCTTCATCGCAAACGTGGGTGGACCCTCGCATTCGCGAAGCACCAAGCTTCACTTACCAAAATTCCGTTCTTCGCGAACGCAAGGGCCCACCCGTGAACGTGAAGACCAAATAGCCGACCCTACGCGAACGCGGAACACTCCCCACGGACGCGTAGCTTTAACTCAGGAACCTTCGCGAACGCAAAGAACAAACCAGCTGCCCCTCTCAACAACCCTTCGCGAATGCGAGGCCCTCTCGCAAACGAGAAGAACAAAGCTCTGCAACAGAACAGAAGAAAAATCCGCAACTCTTAAAAACCAAGAATTGATCCGTTAACCACCTGAAACTCACCTGAGGCCCTCGGGACCCCAACCAAATATGCCAACACATCCTATTACATCGTTCAAACTTGTTCCAACCTTTGGAACGCTCAAAACAACATCAAAACACCAAATCATCATCTAATTCAAGCCTAAGAATTCCAAAAACTTCCGAATTTCGTTTTCGATCAAAAGGTCTATCAAACCTCGTCCGAGTGACCTGAAATTTTGCACACACGTCAAAAATGACACAATGGACCTACTCCAACTTCCGGAATTCCATTTCGACCCCTATACCAAAATCTCACCTATCAACCGGAAAACGCCAAAATTCCAATTTCTCCAATTCAAGCCTAAACCTTCCACGAACCTCCAAAATACATTTCGAGTACGCTCCTAAGTCACAAATCACCTAACAAATCTAACCAAATCGTAAAAATTTTAATCCGAGATCATATACTAACAAGTCAAAACTTGGTCAAACCTTTCAAATTTTCAGCTTCAAACTAGGAACTGTTCTTCCAAATTCATTCTGATTACCCTGAAAACCAAAACCGACGATTTACATAAGTCATAATACACCACACAGGGCTAGTCATGCCCGAGAACTGACGAGCGAAGTGCAAAAGCTCAAAATGACAGGTCGGGTCGTTACAATAAATCTCAAGGCAAGCAATACAAGCATGAGCAATTCATGCCAAGGTCGTATGGCCCGATCCAACAATATTTAAATTGTGCACTGCGAGAGGGTCGAATAACGCGAACCATAGATGCATCTATTACCTCACTCGCAAATCATTCATGCAAAGAGTTCAAATATAAATAAACACAACAATCAGTCAATCAAGAATTCATCAGGGAACAATTATCCAAATAAAAGCCAATTCTCTTTTAACAATTCAAGAAAATGAAGTTTAATTTTTAGAAAGTTATTTACTAATTTTATGTGATTTAAGCAATTCAAATTGTCAATAATATTTCAAATATTCCAAGTATAGCATGCTTTTGGGTCCTAGACTACCCGCACTTAAACATAATAGTAGCTATGCACGGACTCTTGTTACCTCGTACGTATGTAAACCCCACAAATAAGAGCACAAATCCAATTAATTTACCTATGGGGACAATTCCCTCTTACAAGGTTAGAAAGGAGACTCACCTCCCTCCGAAGCCTATTTCCCAATTCAAGAACGCACTCAAACCTCCACATCGGAGCCGAATGATCCAAACTATTCAAATATGGTAAGAACTAATCAATACATGCTCAAAAGTTCATACGCTAATTATTAAACCAATTTTCCAACCCTAAATGCAAGGATTCCTAAAATTCATCCCCGGGCCCACGTGCCCGAATTTCGGAAATTCTTGAAGAAAGTTGTTACCCATAACCTAAGGATCAAGAATATATGATTTCTACTAAATTCTATAATAAATTTCGTTGTTAAATCTTATTTTTATCAAAACTCTAGGTTTTTCATCTAAACCCTTAATTTTCCCTGATTTTCACATGTTAATCTACCCATAATCTATGTATTTAACTCATGTTGTGTAGAAATTACTTACCTCAAAGTGCTAGGTGAGAGCCCTCTTCCAAAAGCTCCAAAATCGCCCAAGAGATAAAAAGGAAATAAGATAAATGGACTAAGTCTCGAAATTAATAGCTGTGCACAGGCCTCAGATGTCGCATTTGCGACACCTGGCTCGCAAATGCGACAAAACTATCGCAAATGCGAACATGGGCCTCCCCTGCCAAGGTTGCAAATGCGACCAATGAGTCGCAAATGCAGACTCTACTGAGGTCGCAAATGCGAACTCTGTATCAGGCCAGGCTCCATCGCAAATGCGAAGGCTTACTCGCAAATGCGAGGTTCGCAAATGCGAACAATTTCTCGCATTTGTGATACCTGCAACTGCTGCCAAGAACACCAGAAAATCTGGTGTATTTTCAACCCCTCCCGCATGTCCGAAACTCACCCGAGGCCCTCAGGACCTTAACCAATTATACAAACATGTTCCAAAACATGATACGAACTCGCTCGAGGCCTCAAATCATATCGAACAACGTCGAAATCATGAATCGTACACCAATTCAAGCTTAATAAATTTTAAAATTTCAAACTTCTACTTTCGTTGCTTAAACATATCAAATCACGTCTGATTGACCTCAAATTTTGTGCACAAGTCATATTTGATATTACAAACCTACTCCAACTTCCGGAATCAAAATCCAACCCCGATATCAAAAAGTCCACTTCCCGTCAAACTTCTCAAAAACCTTCAAATTTCTATATTTAGCCAAATGACTCCAAAATGACCCACGGACCTCCGAATTCACGTCTGATCACGCTCCCAACACCAGAATCACCATACGGAGCTATTTCCAGACTCGGAATCCTAAACGGATATCGATAACACTAAAATGAACTTCAACCCAAACTTATGAAATTCTTACAAAAATGCTAACTTCCACAGTAGGTGCTGAAATGTTCCCGGGTCTTCCAAAACCTGATCTGGACATACACCCAATTCTGAAATCATCATACGAACCTATTGGAACCTTTGAATCCCGATTCCTAGGTCGTTTACTCAAAAATCCAATCTTAGTTAATTCTTTCAACTTAAAGCTTCCGAAACGAGAATTCTCTTTCCAAATTGACTCTGATCTTCCCGAAATTCAATTCAGACCACGCGTACAAGTCATAATACTTGAAGTGAAGCCGCTCATGGCCTCAAACTATCGAACGATGCACTAGAGCTCGAAACGACCAGTCGGGTCATTACACTTTAGGGAATGGCGCATCGTTTGCAAAACCGATATAGACTCCAGTATACTGGATCAGTATAATGCCGTAAAATTATGAAATCTAAATTACTATCCATAAAATATAGACTCTTATGAATTGAGTGAAAATATAATTATTACTGTAACACATCTCCCAACATACAATATAATTTGTGGTAAAAATGCATAAAAGACTACACGCAATGGTTATGTAAAGTACTGGAATTCAGACGAAATAATGCACAACCCCCAACGTATAATGTAATTTGTGGTTAAAATGCATAAAAGACTGCACCCAATGGCTATGTAAAGTACTGGAATTTAGGATAAAAAATCTGGATTGTGCACATCCACTATAAAAAACTGGACATTATGGTTTCGCATAATGTATCTCCAACAAAAAATACAGGAAACAAAATTTTAAATTATTTAATTCCAGCAAATTAAATTAGAATGGGCATCTAAGGACAATGTACCATATAACGGTTACTTTATATAGGTTTTGGCACGTTTAAGCGAATATCTGATAAAAGTACAAACATAGCTGGGCAAAGTAAGTATTTCAGTGCTTAAAGCGTGAAGCGGCTCGACAAGAACACACCATCAAAAATATTATCTCCAATACTTACAACTTTATTTAAATCAATAAATTGGTCAAATTTAGGATAAAAAATAAAAGCAGGTATATGCCAAAATTTATTATTTTAGTATTATTTAATATTTCAAGTGGTTGAGGTGAAAAATTGACTAACAAAAAAAGAAAATTGGAAAAGAAAAAAAAAGAGACATAGGACCTAATGTGCAAACAGAGTGGAACATCCAGTATAAAATACTGGATATTATGGTTTCGCATGGTATATCTCCAGCATAATATACAGGAAATAAAATTTTAAATTATTTAATTCCAGCAAATTAACTTGGAATGTGCATCTAAGGACAATGTACCATATAACGTTTACTCTATACAGGTTTTGGCATGTTTAAGCGAATATCTGATAAAAGTACAAACATGGCTGGGCAAAGCAAGTACTTCAGTGCTTAAAGCGTGAAGCGGCTCGACAAGAACACACCATCAAGAATATAATCTCCAATACTTACTACTTTATTTTAATCAATAAATCGGTCAAATTTAGGATAAAAAATAAAAGCAGGTATATACCAAAATTCTTCATTTTAGTATTGTTTAATGCTTCAAGTGGTTGAGGTGAAAACTTGACTAACAAAAAAAAAGAAATTGGGAAAGAAAAAAAAAAGAGACATGGGACCTAATGTGCAAACAGAATGGCACATACAGTATAAAATACTAGATATTATGGTTTCGCATGATATATCTCCAGCATAATATACAGGAAATAAAATTTTAAATTATTTAATTCAAGCGAATTAACTTGGAATGGGCATCTAAGGACAACGTACCATATAACAGTTACTCTATACAGGTTTTGGCACGTTTAAGCAAATATCTGATAAAAGTACAAACATGACTGGGCAAAGCAAGTACTTCAGTGCTTAAATCGTGACGCGGCTCGACAAGAACATACTATCAAAAATATAATCTCCAATCCTTACAAATTTATTTCAATCAATAAATCGGGATTTTGGATAAAAAATCTGGATTGTGCACATCCAGTATAGAATACTGGACATAATGCTTCGCACGATTAATGTCCAGCATAATATACAGGAAACAAATATTTAAATTATTTAATTCCAGAAAATTGTTCTATATAAAAAAATTCACTGTTTTACACTTCTCCAGTATAATATACTGGCTTATTGTCACAACCGAAAATCCCTCTGAAGGAGTCATGATGGCATCTAGTCTCTAAACTAGGTAAGTCTAACATTAACTGAAATAACATGGATATTTACTAACTTTAAATTACATTACACTGAACAAATTACAATTCCCAGAACCGGTGGTACAAGTCATAAGTCTTTCTAACAGTAGTTATACAAAATAAATACATCAATGTTCAGAAACAAAAGGAACATATGGAAATAAGTACAACTGGAGGTGACTCCGAGACCTGCGAACGCTGCAGCAGGTTTACCTTGAGTCTCCACCACAACGACCCACATAGCTACAATCGATCAAATACCTGGATATGTACACAAAAATGTATAGAAGTGTAGTATGAGCACATCACAGTGGTGCCCAGTAAGTATCAAGACTAACCTCGGTGGGGTAGTGATGAGGAACCGTCAAGACACCTACTGGTCAAACAAATTAAACAGGATATGATAATAAAATATCAAGAATAAGATAACAAAGTAATATCAACAACAGGGAGAAATCAAACTACAAACAGTAGAAACAATAAAGGGAAAACACGAATGGAAACAAAAGATAATCAAGTAAATCAACAATAACATAGCTGGGACATATACAAGTAAAATATACTCAAATCAGGAAAACAGTGTCAACTCAATCAATCAATAAATTTTAAATTATTTAATTCAAGCGAATTAACTTGGAATGGGCATCTAAGGACAACGTACCATATAACAGTTACTCTATACAGGTTTTGGCACGTTTAAGCAAATATCTGATAAAAGTACAAACATGACTGAGCAAAGCAAGTACTTCAGTGCTTAAATCGTGACGCGGCTCGACAAGAACATACCATCAAAAATATAATCTCCAATCCTTACAAATTTATTTCAATCAATAAATCGGGATTTTGGATAAAAAATCTAGATTGTGCACATCCAGTATTCTACATTATGCTTTAGCATGATATATCTCCAGCATAATATACAGTAAATAAAATTTTAAATTATTTAAATCCAGAAAATTATTGTAAATAAAAAATTTCCACTGTTTTACACTTCTCCATTATAATATACTGGCTTATATAGCTTCATAAGTAGTATTTCCATCATAATTTATAGCAACAAAAATTGTGATGACCCGGTCGGTCGTCATAAGAAATAACGCCCCGATCTCCTATTAACTGCTTTCCCCGAGTTTATTTATGCTATTTTTATTTGCCGGGATGTTCGGTTTTGAGTTTCGGAGAGTTTTGGGACACTTAGCCCTAAATGAGAGCTTAAGTGTTGGAAAGTTGATCGTAGTCGGAACAGTATGAAGACGGCCTCGGAATGGAAATCTGATGGTTCCATTAGCTCCGTTGGGTGATTTCGGGCTTAGGGGTGTGTTCGGATTGAGCTTTGGGGGTCCGTAGCTAATTTAAGCTTGAAATGCTGAAAGTTGAATTTTTGAAGTTTCCGGTCCGATAGTGAAATTTTGATCCGAGGGTCGGAATGGAATTTTGAGAGTTGCAGTAGCTCCGTAATGTCGTTTGGGATGTTTGTGCAAAATTTCAGGTCATTCGGACGTGGTTTGGTTGGGTTTGTGATCAAAAGCGGAATTCAGAAGATTTTAGAAACTTAGACTTGAATCCAATGTGGTTTGGTTGTTTTGAGGTTGTTTGAAGTGTTTTGAAGACTGGTACAAGTTTCAATAAGGTTTTAGGATATGTTGATGCCTTTGGTTGAGATCCTGGAGGCCTCGGGATGAATTCGAATAGTTGACGAAAGGATTTGAAGTTTGAAGTTAGCTGCAGCAGCTGGTCTTCTGTCATAACCGCACCTGTGGTTTGGGTTCCGCAGGTGCGTAGCCGCAGAAGTGGCAGAGCCATCACAAAAGCAGATTTGGGGAGGGTCTTCAGGTTCCGCAGATGCGGGAGGAATACCGCAGAAGCGGTGGCGCATCTGCGAAAGGGTAATCGCAGATGCGGTTTCTGGTCTTTAAGTGAAAGTCGCAGGTGCGACCTTTGGTCCACAAAAGCGGGACCGCAGATGCGGTCCCAGGGCCACTAATGCGGAAATCGCTAGGCATAAAATATAAATAGTTACCTTTGCGAAATTTAGCCATTCTTTCACAATTTTCATCCGGGTTTGAAGCTTTGGAGAGGGATTTTTGAGGAAATCAAAGAGGAATCACTTGGAAGTAACGTCCTTGACTTCATAACTCGTTTTTATGTGATTAAAGACCTAATTAGTGATGAGAAATTTGGGAAAAATGGGTAATTAGGGATTGAGTTTAAGAGGTCTTTAAATGAGGATTTGAGGGGCCATTTGGACTCCGATTTCAGTGTTCTTGTTATGTATAGACTCGTGAGAGTACGAGATTTTTGAAGATCTAAATTTTACCTAATTCCGAGACGTGGTCCCGAGGGGCGTTTTGGTTATTTTACATAATTTTGCGTATTAGCTTAGACTTTAATTGTAGAATCAGTACTTGAAGTGTTATTTACATTATGCAATTGAATTGAATAGATTTGGGCCATTTGGAGTCGAGTACTCGTGGCAAAAATGTGGTGTCGGGTTGATTTTGAGCTCATTCGAGGTAAGTGGCTTGTCTAACCTTGTGGGGGGGACCTTCCCCTTAGGATATGATATATTTGATAATTGAAATGCCTTGTACGTGAGGTGATGAGCGCGTACTTCAGCTAATTGTTAAAAATCCGGTTTTTCCTTAAGTATTTCAATTAACTTCTTTTTCCTGTTTTATTTTACTTGTGAATTTAGCCTGTTGCTAGTTTAGAAAAGCATGTTTAGTTGACTTAATTGCCTATTTGCTTAAACTGCCTTAATTGCATTACGTGAAGCATGTTAGGCTAGAATTAACTGTTTACTTGGTACGAAATTTAGCTTAATTGGGTATTCTTGTGTTGCTGCTGTGTGTTTTCACTTTGGGACTACGGGATGGTATCCCGGGAGATCCCATGTACGTATTTATGATCTAAACTGAGGTACGGGATACCAAGAGATTCCTGGCATGTATATTGAGGATACCAAGAGATCCTCGGGATATCGAGAGATCCCTAGCATATATTGAGGATACTAAGAGATTCTCGGGATACCAAGAGATCCCTAGCATATATTGAGGATACCAAGAGATCCCTAGCATATATTGAGGATACCAAGAGATCCTCGGGATACCAAGAGATCCCCGGCTATCATCCTTGTTAGGAGTGGTACTTCCTTGTGGTTTGCCTTCATCTCTGTTTCCGTTATTGTACTGTTATTATCTTGTATAGATTCTTATTGTAGATTCTCAATTGTACTGCTTATCTTATCATGTCATCTTTATATTTATTTAATCTCAATAGGGCCCTGGCCTTTCTCGTCACTACTCAACCGAGGTTAGGCTTGGCACTTACTAAGTCATCGCTATGTGGTGTACTCATGCCTCTTCTGCGCATGTTTTTCATGTGCAGATCCAGGTACTTCTACTCAGGCCTACCATCCTTGAGGGAGGCGACTACTTAGAGACTTCGAGGTACATCTGCCGCGTCTGCAGACCGAGGAGTCTCTTTCTATTCCTGCATTTTAGTATTTAGCCCTTCTGTACTTTTGTTTTTGTTAGACATTCCGGAGATTTGAGATATGTAGTGTTTTTTTTTCTCAGCTTGTGGATCTGTGAGTTTTCGGGTTTTGGGATAGTGTACTTGGTTTTGAGAATGTTGTGTTGTATATATCGAGCGGCATTATAACTATTGTTTCCATTCAGTTATTTTGGTTTTTGATTATTTCTTCAGCAAGTTTCGTTTATGTTCCGCATTTGTTAGGGTTACCTAGTCATAGAGACTAGGTGCCATCATGACAGTTCAAGGACGGCGAACTGGGGTCGTGACAAAAATAATGACTCCATCTAAGGAAAAAAAATAAGGATTGTATACAACCAGTACAAAGTACGGGACATTATGCTTTGAAGTGGTATATCTCCAGCCTAATATACAGGAAATAAAAATTTAAATGATTTAATTCGAGTAAATTGTTCTAGATACAAATTCTCCACTATTTACTACCTACTTTTCTTGGAATGTGCGAAAAGTTACTTTTCTCTGAACGTAAAACAACAAACAGACCTGAAAAGTTACCGTTACATTTATACATATTAAATTGAGAAGGTGCACACTTTGGCTATATTAAACAATCAGTTCACTAGAAAAATTTCATAGTCATCCATAAACTTCTATCATATTTCATTTAATTTATATTCATCAGTAGCCTTTTAGCTTTTTCAAAAAAATCATATCTGATGCTAGCGGAAGCAGGAAGCTTACAATGGATGAACCTATGCAGAAGTGGGAGAGTTTAAAGTCTGATTGGGATAGTAAAGTACCAATGGATAATATTATGTAAAAATTGGAGCAAATAAAAGTTGATTGGGAAAGAATCAGACCTCAGTTTTTTGCTTATGAATCATTCTAGAACAGGTTGAACGTGGAACACAGTTTTGAAGGTTATTCAACCTCATTCGACAAGGTTGTCCAGAAGTTTGATTCTTTTAAGTATCCTAACAGGGACGACTGTGCAAAGCTCGAATAGCTTAAAGAATCTTCCTTATCTTATGGACAGAATAATAATTGAACAAAATTAGTTGCGTCATGATTTCAACAGGTTGAAGAATGATCTGGTGAGTCTTCCAGTATAATATGCCAGATCAAATTAATTAGAAGGAATGAAACTCCAGAAACAAATAATGGGGTATAAAGAAGAAATATAGTCAAAGAGCATATTAAAAAGGAAAAACACAAATAATTATTCAAAAAAAATAATTACAAATAAAATAAAATTATAGTCTAAACAGAACCCATCCAGTATATCATACTGGACAACAAGCTTACAAATGGCACACTTGACATAAAATATACTGGAATTAAACAAAATTCAAGTATTACATACTAGATGAAAGATCATATTAAAAAAGAAAAAGACAAATAATAATTCAAAAAATAATCACTAATAAAACAAAATTATAGTCTAAACAGAACTCATCCAGTATAACATGCTGGACAACAACCTTACACACATCAAACTTCCCGTAAAATATACTGGAATCAAACAAAATTCAAGTATTACATACTGGATGAAAGAGCATATTAAAAAATAAAAAGACAAATAATAATTCAAAAATAATCACTAATAAAACAAAATTATAGTCTAAATAGAACTCATCCAGTATAACTGTGACGACCCGGCCAGTCGTCTCATGAGTTACCGCTTTGTTTTCCCCATTTCTGCTTCTTTATGCTTCGTTATCCGTATTTTATGGTATCGGGTTGGTTGGATCGAGTCCGGGATGATTTTGGTAAGGTTTGACACACTTAATCTCTTTTAAGGAAGTTTGAGTTGGAAAGGTCAACCGGATGTTGACTTATGTGTTTGAGGGCTTGGATATGAGTTCTGATGGTTCGGTTATCTTCGGAAGGTGATTTATGGCTTAGGAGTGTGATCGGAATGGGTTTTGGAGGGTTGGAGTAGTTTTAGGCTTGAATTGGCGAAGTTGATATTTTGGCGATTTCCGGTTGATAGGCGAGATTTTGATATATGGGTCGGAATGGAATTCCGAGAGTTGCACTAGTTCCGTTGTGTTATTTGGGATGTGTGTGCAAAATTTCAGGTCATTCGGACGTGGTTTGGTTGGGTTTTTGATAAAAAGCGTAATTCGGAAGATTTTTTGAAAGTTTGGCTTGAATCCGATGTGTTTTGGGTGATTTGATGTTGTTTAAGGCATTTTAATGATTGGAACAAGCTTAAATAAGGTTTTAGGATATGTTGGTGCCTTTGGTTGAGGTCCCGAGGGCCTCGGGTGAGTTTCGGGTGGTCTATCGGATCATTTTTGGAGTTAGGAAATTGCAGAAAATTTGTTCAGCTGTTGCAGATATTTTACCCTTCGCGCTCGCGAGTGGAGCCTCGCATTCATGAAGAGGCAGTTGAGGAAGGCAAGGATTATCCTTCACATTCTCGAGTAGGGCTTCGCGTTCGAAGAGGGCTGGGAAGTGGTGCATCGCGTTCGCGAGAAGGTCTTCACGATCGCGTAGAGGAATTTGGGTCAGATGAGTTCGAGGTCGAGTGTTCATCGCGTTCGCAGAAGAGTGAACGCGTTCGCGAAGGGTAAGGTAGAGGAAGCATCACGTTCGCGATAGTCATGTCGCGTTCACATAGAGGAAAGGTTGGTCAAAGTAAGTTTGTGCTTCGCGAAAGCTAGGGTTTGACTGCGTTCGCGAAGAAGGAAATTAAGGCCAGGGCAGAATGTTTTTAAACTCGTCTTGTCCGCAAGGATTGGGTTTATTTCCTCCATAGTTTGCTATTTTGGGAGATTTTTGAAGGAAATTGAAGAGGGATTCAAGGGGAATCGTTGGAAGGTAAGATTCTTGGACTAAAAACTCGATTATTATGTGAATTCCACCTAGAAAATCATGAAAGCTAAGCCTAAAATTAAAGAACTAGGGCTTGAGAAATTGGACTTTTGATTTGGGATTTGGAGGACCATTAGGGGTCAGATTTGAGAACTTTTGATATGTATGAACTCGTGGGGAGATACGGAATCTATTGATGTGAAAATTTTTGAGTTTCGAGAAGTGGGCCTGGGGGTCAGGTTTTGGTAATTTCGGGATTTGTGACCTTTATTGATAGTTTTTGCTTGGGCTTCGTTCCCTTAGCATATTTTGGCATCCTCGTTCTGATTTTTGATATATTCGATGTGTGTGGAGGCCAATTCGAGAGGCAAAGGCATCGCGAGCTAGAGATTTAGCCGGTTCGAGGTGATTAAAGATTGTAAATGAAGCCCCATGAGAAGAACTACCCCGTTCATGATTTGGAGTTGGCTACCATAGTTCATGTATTGAAGATTTGGAGGCTTTACTTGTATGGCATATCTTGTGAGGTGTTCACTGATCATCGCAGTCTTCAACATTTGTTCAAGCAAAATGATCTTAATTTGAGACATCGGAGATGGTTGGAGTTGCTTAAGGATTATAATATCACTATATTGTACCATCCGGGAAAGGCCAATGTGGTGGCCGACGCTTTGAGCCGAAAGGCAGTGAGTATGGAGAGTTTGGCATATATTCTAGTTGGGGAGAGACCTCTTGCAGTTGATGTTCAGGCCTTGGCCAATCAATTAGTGAGATTGGATATTTCGGAGCCTAGTCGGGTGTTGGCTTGTGTGGTTTCTCGGTCTTCCTTATATGATCGCATCAGAGAGCGCCACTATGATGATCTGCATTTGCTTGTCCTTAAGGACAGAGTTCAGCATGATGATGCAAGATATGTGACCATTGGTGATGATGGGGTGTTGAGAATGCAGGGCCGGATTTGTGTGCCCAATGTGGATGGGCTTCAGGAGTTGATTCTGGAGGAGGCCCATAGCTTGCGGTATTCCATTCATCCGGGTGCCGCGAAGATGTATCAGGATTTGAGGCAGTATTATTGGTGGAGAAGGATGAAGAAAGATATTGTGGGATTTGTAGCTCGGTGTCTCAATTGTCAGCAGGTGAAATATGAGCATCAGAGACCGGGTGGTTTGCTACAGCAGATGGATATTCCTGAGTGGAAGTGGGAGAGAATCACTATGAACTTTGTTGTTGGACTTCCATGAACTTCGAGAAAGTTTTATGCTATTTGGGTGATTGCGGATCGGCTGACCAAGTCCGCGCACTTCATTTTTGTGTGTACTACCTATTCTTCAGAGCAGTTGGCAGGGATATATATCCGAGAGATTGTTCGTTTGCATGGTGTCCCAGTTTCCTTCATTTCAGATAGGGGTACTCAGTTTACTTTGCAGTTTTGGAGGGCCGTGCAGAGAAAGTTGGGTACTCAGGTGGAGTTGAGCAAAGCTTTCCATCCTCAGACAGACGAGCAGTCCAAGCGCACTATTCAGATATTAGAGGACATGTTGCGTGCTTGTATCATTGACTTCGGAGGATCATGGGATGAGTTTCTACCGCTTGCAGAGTTTGCTTATAACAACAGCTACCAGTCGAGTATTCAGATGGCTCCATATGAGGCCTTGTATGGGAGACGGTGTAGATCTCTAGTTGGTTGGTTCGAGCCCGGTGAGGCTAGGCTATTAGGGACTGAGTTGGTGCAGGATGCTTTGGAGAAGGTAAAGGTGATTTAGGAGAGACTTCATACTGCGCAGTCGAGGCAAAAGAGTTATGCTTATAGGAAGGTTCGAGATGTGTCCTACATGGTTGGTGAGAAGGTTCTGTTGAAGGTTTCACCCATGAAGGGTGTTATGAGGTTTGGGAAGAAAGGGAAATTGAGTCCTCAGTTCATTGGGCCTTTTGAGGTGCTTCGGAGGATTGGGAAGATGGCTTATGAGCTTGATTTTCCACCCAGCTTGTCGAGTGTGCACCCGATATTTCATGTTTCTATGCTCCGAAAGTATATTGGGGATCTGTCTCATGTTCTGGATTTTAGCATGGTTCAGTTGGATGATGATTTGACCTATGATGTAGAGACAGTAGCTATTTTGGGTCGTCAGGTTGAAAAGTTGAGATCAAAGGATATAGCTTCAGGGAAAGTGCAGTGGAGAGATCGGATCGTGGAGGAGGCTACCTGGGAGACCGAGAGGGAGATGCGGAGCAAAGATCCTCACTTGTTTGAGGCTTCAGGTATGTTTCTTAATTCATTCGCGGACGAATGTTTGTTTAAGTTGGGGAGGATGTAATGACCCGGCCAGTCGTCTCATGAGTTACCGCTCCGTTTCCCCTATTTTTGTTTCTTTATGCTTCGTTATCCATGTTTTATGGCATCGGATTGGTCGGATCGAGTAAGGGATAATTTTGGTAAGGTTTGAGACACTTAGTCTCTTTTAAGGAAGTTTGAGTTGGAAAGGTCAACCGAATGTTGACTTATGTATTCGAGGGCTCGGATATGAGTTTCGATGGTTCTATTAGCTTCGGGAGGTGATTTATGGCTTAGGAGTATAATCGGAATGGGTTTTGGAGGGTAGGAATAGTTTTAGGCTTGAATTGGCAAAATTGATATTTTGGCAATTTCCGGTTGATAGGCGAGATTTTAATATAGGGGTCGGAATGGAATTCCGAGAGTTGCAGTAATTCCGTTGTGTCATTTGGGATGTGTGTGCAAAATTTAGGTCATTCGGACGTGGTTTGGTTGGCTTTTTTATCAAAAGCGTAATTCGGAAGATTTTAGAAAGTTTGGCTTGAATCTGATGTGTTTTGGGTGATTTGACGTTGTTTGAGGCATTTTGATGATTGGAACAAGCTTAAATAAGGTTTTAGGATATGTTGGTGCCTTTGGTTGAGGTCCCGGGGGCCTCGGGTGAGTTTCGGGTGGTCTATCGGATCATTTTTGGAGTTAGGAAATTGCAGAAAATCTGTTCAGCTATTGCAGAGATTTTACCATTTGCGTTCGCGAGTGGAGCCTCGCGTTCGCGAAGAGGCAGTTGAGGAAGGCAAGGATTAAGCCTTCGCGTTCGTGAGTAGGGCTTCGCATTCGCGGAGGGCTGGGAAGTGGTGCATCGCGTTCGCGAGAAGGTCTTCGCGATCGCATAGAGGAATTTGGGTCAGATGAGTTCGAGGTTGAGTGTGCATCGCATTCGCGGAAGAGTAAACGCGTTCGCGAAGGGTAAGGTAGAGGAAGCATCGCGTTTGCGGTGGTCATGTCGCGTTCACGTGGAGGAAAAGTTGGTCAAAGTAAGTTTGTGCTTCGCGAACGCGAGGGTTTAACCGCGTTCGCAAAAAAGGAACTTAAGGCCTGGGCAGAATGTTTTTAAACTCGTCTTGTCCGCGAGGATTGGGTTTATTTCCTTCATAGTTGGCCATTTTGGGAGATTTTTGAAGGATATTGAAGAGGGATTCAAGGGTAATCGTTGGGAGGCAAGATTCTTGGACTGAAAACTCGATTATTATGTGAATTCCACCTAGAAAATCATGAAACCTAAGCCTAAAATTGAAGAACTAGGGCTTAGGAAATTGGACTTTTGATTTGGGATTTGGAGGACCATTCGGGGTCGGATTTGAGAACTTTTGATATGCATGAACTCGTGGGGAGATAAAGAATCTATTGATGTGAAAATTTCTGAGTTTCGAGAAGTAGGACCGGGGGTCGGGTTTTGGTAATTTCGGAATTTGTGCCCTTTATTGATTGTTTTCGCTTGGGCTTTGTTCCCTTAGCATATTATACGTCCTCGTTATGATTTTGGATAGATTCGACGTGCGTGGAGGCCGATTCGAGGGGCAAAGGCATCGTGAGCTAGAGATTTAGTCGGTTCGAGGTGAGTAATGATTGTAAATGATGTTCTGAGGGTTTGAAACCATGGATTGCACATCGTAGTGCTATATTGAGGTGAGGCACACGCTTGATGACGAGCTTGGGGTCGTGCACTATTGGGGATTGTGATTTGGTCCGTCCCGATTTATGATTTTGCCGCGTATTTGATTGAAAACTATTTGCATCATTATTTGGGTTGAATGCCATATTTGGGACTAGTGCCAACTATTTGAACCCTTCGGGGATTTTCATTGCTATTTCCTCACTGTTTTGACTTTATACTTGAACTCAGTCATATTATTTTCCACTATTTTCACACTCAGCCATGCTTACTCAGTTTTAAGACTTAAATGATATTTTAAATGATGTTTGGGCTGAGAAACACTATTTTACTATTGCCCGAGGGGCTTGTGAGTATTTTTGACTGAGTAAGGCTGAGGGCCTATGTTGTGAGGAAGCACTGATACTGATTTGAGGTCGAGGGCTTGAGATATATATATGTCACGAGGTGGTTTGATTGATATGAGGCCGAGGGCTAGTTTTGATGGCACGAGATGGCTTGTCATTGCGCTTGGGCCGTAAGGGGCCCCTCCAGGAGTCTGCACACCCTCAGTGAGCGCGGATACCCATTGTGATGTGAGATTGAGCCCAAGGGGCTGGTATTGTTCTGAGATGTTGCCCGAGGGGCGAAATTGTTGATACTGTGCCCGAGGGGCGAACTTCTATTTTCTTGCTTTATCTTAATTACCTGTCAATTACTTGTTTACTTGTTGAAAGAGGATTTTACTTGACTTTTCACTGGCTTACTATTTTTAAATGATTTTACTGCTTCATTATAGAATGCCTTGTTCCTTACGTGTTTTCTTACTTTCAGTCGTTATTTACATTTGTTACTCACTAAGTTGGAGTACTCACTTTACTCCCTGCACCCTTGTGTGCAGATTCAAGCGTAGCTGGTTCTGCTCCCGAGTGCTGATTCATTCCAGCTCAGGTGGATCTTCGAGGTGTCTTTAGGTAGTTGTTGATGTTCGCAACCTGGAGCTCCTCCCTATCTATTCCCTTTATGTTCTTAGTTCAGTATTTAAAACTCTGTAATCACATTTGAGGATTCTGTATTGTTAGATGCTCGTGACTTATGACACCCCAGTTAGGGTTGTATTAGGTTGTACTTCCGCACTTTATTGACATTATCTGCTACTTAGTATTGCTATATCATGTTTTAGACTGTTTTTATGTTATTTAACTGTTTAAAAGTGAATTGGGTTTAATTGGCTGGCCTTGTCTTCACAAGAGGCTCCATCACAACCGGGTTCGAGTTTAGGGTCGTGACAATAACATGCTGGACAACAAGCTTACACACATCAGACTTCCCGTAAAATATACTAGAATCAAACAAAATTCAAAGTATTATATACTGGATGAAAGAACATATTAAAAAGAAAAAGACAAATAATAATTCAAAAAAATTAATCACAAATAAAACAAAATTATAGTCTAAACAGAACTCATCCAGTATAACATACTGGACAACAAGCTTACACACAGCAGACTTCCCGTAAAATATACTGGAATCAAACAAAACTCAACTATATTATCATAATCATCCAGTATAACATATTGGAAGACAAACATTCACAGGACAGACTTCCAGTATAATATACCGGACAAAATTTATTACTAAACTTGATAAACAAAAAACATAATCAAAAATCACATAGTATAAAATACTGGGAAATAAGCCTTCAGAAGATAGATTTCCCGTATAAAATACTACACCATATTTAAATATGACGTCCACCACATTGTTCTGGATTTCAAGTTTTAGCAAGAACTGGAGAAGTCTATAATGCAGTTGAAGCAAAAAAAAGTACTTGAAAATTAACCCTAATATACAGGATTAGTATATGAAAAACTTATCAAAACAAATTCCACAACGATTACATATATTACAACATAAATCAGAAATAAGACGAACTAATGAACAGAGAAAAAATCGTAAAAGTTAAAATACCACAAATATTTAAACGCTAACGGTACGGAAATCAAAATTAAACCTAACGAAACAACAATAACAACGAAAATTCAAACACATTATTGTAAAAACAACACTCACTCAGATAATTTTGAAGAAAATTGGACCTAATCTGCCACGACCCAAAAATCCCTATGAAGGAGTTGTAATGGCACCTAGTCTCTACAGCTTTTCTGGTTTGGCAGGCTATTATCGCCGGTTTTTTCAGGGATTCTCATCTATCGCATCGCCCTTGACCAAGTTGACTCAGAAGGGTGCTTCGTTTGTATGGTCGGACGAGTGTGAGGAGAGCTTTCAGAAGCTCAAGACAGCTTTGACCACAGCTCCAGTATTGGTTTGCCATCAGCTTCAGGTTTATATATCGTGTATTATGATGCTTCGAAAGTTGGGATTGGTTGTGTGTTGATGCAGGAGGGTAGAGTTATTGTTTATGCTTCTCATCGGTTGAAGCCCCATGAGAAGAACTACCTCATTCATGATTTGGAGTTGGCTGCCATAGTTCACGCGTTGAAGATTTGGAGGCATTACTTGTATGGCGTATCTTGTGAGGTGTTTACTGATCATCGCAGCCTTCAGCATTTGTTCAAGCAAAAGGATCTTAATTTGTGACAGCATAGATGGTTGGAGCTGCTTAAGGATTATGATATCACTATATTGTACCATCCGAGAAAGGGCAATGTGGTGGCCAATGCTTTGAGCCGAAGGCAGTGAGTATGGGGAGTTTGGCATATATTCCAATTGGGGAGAGACCTCTTGCAGTTGATGTTCAGGACTTGGCCAATCGGCTCATGAGGTTGGATATTTCGGAGCCTAGTCAGGAATTGGCTTGTGTGGTTTCTCGGTCTTCCTTATGTGATCGCATCAGAGAACGCCAGTATGATGATCCGCATTTGCTTGTCCTTAGGGACAGAGTTCAGCATGATGATGCCAGAGATGTGACCATTGGTGATGATGGGGTGTTAAGGATACAAGGCCGGATTTGTGTGCCCAATATGGATGGGCTTAGGGAGTTGATTCTGGAGGAGGCTCATAGCTCGCGGTATTCCATTCATCCGGGTGCCGCGAAGATGTATCAGGATTTGAGGCAGCACTATTGGTGGAGAAGAATGAAGAAAGATATTGTGGAATTTGTAGCTCGGTGTCTCAATTGTCAGCATGTGAAATATGAGCATCAGAGATCGGGTGGTTTGCTTCAGCAGATGGATATTCCTGAGTGGAAGTGAGAGAGGATCACTATGGACTTTATTGTTGGACTTCCATGGACTTTGAAGAAGTTCGATGCTATTTGGGTGATTGTGGATCGGCTGACCAAATCCGCGCATTTAATTCCTATGTGTACTACCTATTCCTCAGAGCGGTTGGCAGAGATCTATATCCGGGAGATTGTTCGTTTGCATGGTGTCCCAGTTTCCATCATCTCAAATAGGGGCACTCAGTTTACATTGCAGTTTTAGAGGTCTGTGTAGCGAGAGTTGGGTACTCAGGTTGAGTTGAGCACAGTTTTACTCCCTCAGACGGATGGGCAGTTCGAGTGCACTATTCAGATATTAGAGGACATGTTGCGTGCTTGTATCATTGATTTCGAAGGGTCATAGGATCAGTTTCTACCACTGGCAGAGTTTGCTTATAACAACAGTTATCAGTCGAGTATTCAGATGGCTCCATATGAGGCTTTGTATGGGAGGCGGTGTAGATCTCCAGGTTGTTGGTTCGAGCCCGGTGAGGCTAGGCTATTGGGGACTGATTTGGTGCAGGATGCTTTGGAGAAGGTGAAGGTGATTCAGGAGAGGCTTTGTACAGCGCAGTCGAGGCAAAAGAGTTATGCTGATAGGAGGGTTCGAGATGTATCCTACATGGTTGGCGAGAAGGTTCTATTGAAGGTTTCACCCATGAAGGGTGTTATGAGATTTGGGAAGAAAGGGAAATTGAGTCCGCGGTTCATTGGGCCTTTTGAGGTGCTTCAGAGGATTGGTGAGGTGGCCTATGATCTTGCTTTGCCACCCAGCTTGTTGAGTGTGCATCTGGTATTTCATGTTTCTATGCTACGGAAGTATATTTGGGATCCGTTTCATGTTTTGGATTTCAGCATGGTTCAGTTGGATGACGATTTGACCTATGATGTGGGGCCAGTAGCTATTTTGGGTCGTCAGGTTCATAAATTGAGATTAAAGGATATAGCTTCAGTGAAAGTGCAATGGAGAGGTCGGCCCATGGAGGAAGCTACCTGGGAGACCGAGCGGGAGATGCGGAGTAGATATCCTCACATGTTTGAGGCTTCAGGTATGTTTCTTGATTCGTTCGCGGATGAACGTTTATTTAAGTTGGGGAGGATGTGAAGACCCGTCCAGTCATCTCATGAATTACCGCTCTATTTTCCACATTTATGCTTTGTTATGCTTTATTTATCCGTGTTATATGGTATCGGGTTGGTCGGATCGAGTTCGGGAAGGATTTGGTAAGGTTTGAGACACTTAGTCTCTTTAGAGTGAGTTTAAGTTGGAAAAGTCAACCGAATGTTGACTTATGTGTTAGAGGGCTCGGATGTGAGTTTTGATGGTTCGGATAGCTTCGGGAGGTGATTTGTGGCTTAGGAGCGCGATCGGAATGAATTTTGGAGGTTCGTAGTGGATTTAGGCTTAAATTGGCGAAGTTGATATTTTGGCGATTACCGGTTTGTAGGCGAGATTTTGACATAGGGATCGGAATGGGATTCCGAGAGTTGTAGTAGTTCCGTTGTGTGATTTGGAATGTCTGTGCAAAATTTCAGGTCATTCAGACATGATTTGATTGGGTTTTTGATCGAAAGCGTAATTTGGAAAATTTTAGAAAGTTTGGCTTGAATCTGAGGTGTTTTAGTTGATTTGATGTTGTTTGAAGTGTTTTGATGATTGGAACAAGTTTGTATAAGGTATTGGGTTATGTTTGTGCTTTTTGTTGAAATCCCGGGGGACTCGGGGTGATTTTGGATGGTTGACGGAGAGGTTTGAATGTTGTTGCAGCAGCCGATATTGCTGCTTCTGGTATTTTCGCACCTGCGGATTGGGGACCGCAGGTGTGGCACCTCATAAACGGAGATTTGGCCACAGAAGCGGGAGAGGCTTGAGGAACAGGAAACCGCAGAAGCGGCTAATGGAATCACATCTGCGGAATCGCAGATGCGGAGGGAGGCTCCCAGATGCGGAATGGTGAGGTAGAGTCAGGAACTGCAGATGCGGTAGAGGGACCGCACCTGCGGAGTCGCAGATGCGGTATTTAGTCCGGTAAGTTAATTCCACAAAAGTGTAGGATTAGACCGCATATGCGGTATCGCAGAAGCAGGTTTTGGACCGCAGATGCAGAAAGGCCTGGGCAGAACATATAAGTTATTTCATTTTGCGAAATTGAGCTATTCCACCATGCTTGGAGCTTTTTGGGCGATTTGAAAGAGGGATTTCAAGGGAATTTCATTGAGGTAAGGGATTTGGACCTAAAACTCGTTCCTATGCTATTATTTCATGGATTAGAACTAGAAATTGTGGAAATCAAAGGTTAAATTGGGGAAACTAGGGCTTGGAAACTTAGGCCTTTAATTGTGGATTTGAAGGACCATTTGGGGCCAGATTTAAGAACTTTTGATATGTTTGAACTCGTGTGGAGATGAGGAACCTATTGATGTAAAAATTATCAAATTTCAAGACGTGGTCCCAGGGTCGGGTTTTGGTAATTTCGGGATTTGTGCCCTTTATTGATTGTTTTCGCTTGTGCTTCGTTCCCTTGGAATATTTTAATGTCCTCGTTCTGGTTTTGGATAGATTTGACGCGCGTGGAGGAGGATTCGAGGGGCAAAGGCATCGCGAGCTAGAGATTTAGCCGGTTTGAGGTGAGTAATGATTGTAAATGATGTTCTGAGGGTTTGAAACCCCGGATTCCACATCGTAGTGCTATATTGAGGTGAGGCACATGCTTGATGACGAGCGTGGGGTCGTGCACTATTGGGGATTGTGACTTGGTCCGTCCCGATTGATGATTTTACCGTGTATTTGACTAAAATCTATTCGTTATCATCATTATTTGGGCTGAATGCTATATTTGGGCCTTGTGCCAACTATTTGAACCCTTCAGGGATTTTTACTGGTATTTTCCTCACTATTTTGACTTTATACTTGAACTCAGTCATGTTATATTTTATTATTTTTTTGTACTCAACTATGTTTACTCTATTTTAACACTTGTCACACCTCCTTTTTGCGCGCCTACCCCGAAGGATAAATACGTGAGGGAGTTTTTTCAATTTAAGTGACAATATTCGAAATGGGATTATTTATTTAATTCAGAGTCTCCACTTGGGAAAGGTTTGGCTTTTGGTGGCCCAAGTCACCGGTTTATCTTGAATCCCAAATCGAGGAAATTTTCGACTTTCCAAATGATGTCTGCGAACCAGAAATTCTAAGTAAGGAATTCTGTTGACCCGAGGGAAGGTGTTAGGCACCCCCAAATTCCGTGGTTTTAGCACGGTCGCTTAAATTGTTATAATGGCTAAATATCTGATTTTAATACATGTTATGACTTGCGTGCTTTTATTAAGTTTAAACCGCTTTTATTATTATTTTTCTTTATAGAATTGCAACATCGTGAAAATGCATTTCAAACCACGTCACAATCAATGCGCCCGTGGTTGTTAATACATTCCAACTGCGTTGAGATTTGGATTTGGGTCACATAAATGCGCACCCGAACCTAAGAAGGTATTTTAATTAAAATCGCGTCTAAAGAGTCTAACGCGTAATTATCTTTAGGGAAGGCAGTGAAGTTCACTAGACAGTCCATCCCAAGTTCTAAGTATTTAATATATACATTTATGAGGGCCCCACAATTTGTGCGTTTTATTTGGCAAGGCTCGTCTCATTTATTTTTAAGGATATCCTAAAGCGACTACATTTCTATTATATTCATTTCTAAAATAAATGAGAGAAAATCCTAACCCGTTACAGGCTTAAAAGAGGCGTAACATATTAAATGCTAGACTGAGACGAACGTTAACTGAAAGGAACATTACTAGAAATTATAAACAAAATCGAGAACGATAAAATAATATGTTTGAACGTGATTAATTATCCTATAGCTAGATTAACTCCTCCTAATTATATAAACAAACGAATAATTGTTCGCGACTATTAGCGCTGAAATTAACCTTAATTATTAATGCTTATTCGGGAGTTTATTAGATCTAAACGCCAAACCATCTTACTAAACTCATGCCTATTAGATTAGTGTTCTTAAAATTGTTGCGTTGTTTCATGCTTCAAAATATGTAAAAACCTGCTGATCCTATTAATAGCCACTTCGTTTAAATGATGGGTCGATGCCAATATTAATTATTAACCTGCCTTATTAAAACTATGTTGAAACAAAGAATCCAACAAGAGAGTTGACGTACATGGCTAACCCGTTGGTACTAACATAACACAATATGAAAATTTGTTAGGGATACGTTTTTCTTGAAATCAAATTGGACCGGATATAACGAGTTTGACAGTTCAAAGATCCAAACAGGAGTACATACAGATGCTTGCCATGATTCTACGTTATACTGTCATCACTAAATCAGACTAAATTGTTATGCACATGGAGATACGTCTGATCTAACAGCATACTATTTAACAGTCCATATCAGTTAGGGTACATTCCAATTCATACAGAATAAATGTAGTCGGAATGAGCTTAAACAAATACAGGCTAACTATCATTCAACCTATCGCTATATTTTGAACACAAGTACTGTGAAGCAAGCGACGTTCATTTCTTTATTTTTACTTCAACTTCAAGCTTTCAACAATACATGGTTTCAGAAATATGTACCTGGAAGCACTTACAATTGAAGAAGAAGAAGGGTCAGTAGAGTAAAAGTGGCAAACGAATAGCAACACAGCAATTTCAACCGCAGAAATACACTCAAAGGCAGCCCGGAATGTTTTGTTAAAACCCAACAACACAATCAACACCCGAAAGACTCAACTGAACTTGAACTTAAACCAAAGCTAAACTAATAGATTGCAGAAGAAGTTCATGCAAATTGAAATCAAACTGAGATGTCGACTTCAACTACTAAACTCGAAACTGAATCGAAAAATTCAATGGAATAGTCTTTCTGTTATTTTTGGTTATCAACTATTTTTGAAACTCTTTTAAGTCTCCCCTTTCTGTTCTGAAAAACTCTTGGTCCGACCTCCTTTTAATTCTCAAAAACCTCTGTTTTTATACCCAAAAATCAAAACATTCCACAGCCTGTTAAAACCCATTCAAACTGAACTCCCCCCATGTTCTCTTTTCTGTTTTTCCACTCACAAGTTAAAAGAAAGGTATCCCCCATGAGATTCCCCCTGACAGCCCCCTTTTTCATTGTTAAAGTGGTTTATCCTTTATTAAATTAAGCAAGTATGGGCAGCATGAGTATGTCCTGACAGCACATGCTGTCCATTCTACTTTAATTCACTAAAAACTACAATGCACATGCTGCCCAAAGTCTAAAATGAGTAAACATGCTAGCAATTTCATATCAATTCAAACAGATTAACAAATCCTTAAATGATTTCTGAATTAACTAACAGATTAACAAACAATTGTAATCAATTCTCAACTGATTCAACAATACCTTAGTAAGAACTAAACAGCACGAGTCAGATTACTACCATTCCAAACTGAAACTAATTGACGACATATATCAAATCGACTACGCGAATTACAACACATACAATCAAAGCCAATGATCAGAATCCAACAGTATTAACAGGTGATTCAAGTTGTACTGACCAAAACAAAAGTTGCCCTGGAAACTAATTAATCGACCAAATTCATTTCAATCGATTATATAGTTTAAAACACGTATACTCAATCAATGAATAGAGAAAAATTCGACCAAATAAAATGTCCGGTCAAGGTGGACAGAATAGTCGACACAAAAATGAAAACAAATCAACTAACATTTAAACACATGAACAAACATCAACAGAAAACAACATGGGACTGACAAGGAAAAGAAAAAAATACCTTAAGGAATTGAAAATCAGACGACCCTGTCTCGGATTTTGAATCGAACCTCTTTTGGGGTTGAACGAACTTTAATCGAAGTGTTCTCAACTGAGAACACTTCGATTAAGGTCTATTAGACCCCAACCCTTTTGTTTAATTGGACAAAACCCTCAGATACTAGATTTCTAGGGTTCTTGGGGCTGGTTTGGGACTTGGGGTTTTCTGGTTAGATTCGGACCAAACCAAGCTTGGTTTGGTCACGAGGGAGGTCAGAGGGGTAACTGGTATGGATTTGGGGTGGTTTGGCATAGGCTGAGGTCCGGCTCGAATCTTCAAATGAAGATTCGAGACGATGGGGGAAGATTTGAGGCCAACGATTTGTAGATCCGTGTCCAGGGGGTCGAGGTGCACTAGGGGTGTTAGTCTGGTGGTCACCGGCATCGTTGCCGCCGGGCTTATGGTGAGGGAAAGGAGGGGCGGCGCTAGGGTTCTTGAGGGGGTTTGGGAAGAAGACGATGATGGGGAGGGGGTCTGGCTTAGGGGGCGTGGGGGTAAGGGATGGGGTTTATATAGTTAGGGGAAAATTAATCTAGGTCGTTAGATCATCAACAATCGATAGCCTGGATTGATCCGCTTAAATGGAAACGATGCCGTATGGGTTAAGTGAGACCGGTGGGTCTTTGGTGAGACGGGTCGGGTTAAAACGTGGGTATGGAGATGTGATCTTGGTCGTTGATCATTCTGAGATCAACGGCCCAGATCAAGCATGATCAAGACGACGTCGTCTGGACGTCCCTGAGGTCAATTGATCTGGACCGGGCAAAACAAATGCTTTGGGCCCGATTTGGGTCTAATTTGAAATGGCCCAATCCCGATTTTGTCCAATTTAAACTTATTTCTTTTCTTTTCTTATTTATAATTAAAATCCGAATTTACAAAAATCCTAAAAATATATTATAAAAATATAAAAATCAAAATTATATCACAAGTCATTAATTGATATTTTTAGTAACAATTAACACACAATATCATATATTCATTAAACAAAAATCAACCATTGACGCTAAAAATGACAAAATTACCCAGAAATAATATTTTTTGTGATTTTTTATTCATTCAAAACCAAATACGATTTGATTAATTCCTAATAGTAGAACGATATCCTAAACTTACACGCGACATATATTTTTTGTATTTTTATTTGATAAAACTAAACAATCACAGACAAAACTACAAATAACTACCAAAAATGTCACGTAAATTCCAAAAATTGTACAACAAGACCATTTGTTTTATTTTTCGATTTCTTTTGGAGTAATTGTCGTGTAAACAAAAATCACATGCTCACAACACTTACATGATCTTTTAAATGATATTTTGGGTTGGGAAAACATGTTTTACTACTGCCCGAGTGGCTTGTAAGGATTTTTAACTAAGTAAGGCCAAGGGCCGATGTTGTGAGGAAACATTTGATACTGATTATGAGGCCGAGGGCCTGTGATATGTACGCCACGAGGTGGCTTGATTGATATGAGGCCGAGGACCTAGTTTTGATGCCACGAGATGATTAGTTATTGCGCTTGGGCCGTAAGGGGCCCCTCGAGGAGTTTGCACACCCCCAGTGAGCGCGGGTAACCATTGTGAAGTGAGATTGAGCCCGAGGGGCTGGTATTGTTCTGAGATATTGCCCGAGGGGTGGAATTGTTTATACTGTGCCCGAGGGGCGAACTTCTATTTGCTTACTTTACATTAATTATCTGTCAATTACTTGTGTACTTGTTGAAAGGAGGATTTTACTTGATTTTTCACTGGTTTACTGTTTTAAATGATCTTACTGCTTCATTATAGAATGTCTTGTGCCCTACGTGTTTTCTTACTTTCAGGCGTTATTTACATTTGTTACTCACTGAGTTGGAGTACTCACTTTACTGCATGTACCCCTGTGTGCAGATTCAGGCGTAGCTAGTTCCGCTCCCGAGTGTTGATTCCTCCAACTTTAGGCGGGCTTTCGGAGATTACGAGGTAGTTGTTGACGTCCGCAACCTCGTGTCTCAACTCCTTTATCACTTCTATTTCCTTTCAGACAGTTGTATTAGATACGGATTTAGCGTAATTGTATTATGACTTATAGATGCTCATGACTAGTGACACCCCGTTTAGGGCTGTGTATGGGTGTTCTTCCGCGTATTTATGTTATCGCTGTTATTTTTGGATTTATTTTATCATGTTTAGACCATTTCTTAAATGCTTAACTATTAATAATTGTAAAATGGGAAGTGTCGGTTGGCCTTGTCTTCACGAGAGGCGCCATCACGACCGGGTCCGAGTTAGGGTCGTGACATTGTGCCCACATATTTTTATCTCACTTTGCACAACAATGTTCTCATGTTACTCAGTTCATAGGGTCCATAATCAATGCAATTAAGATGTTCAACGAGTCTCAATTACATAACATAAAGTAGAGTACAACTTCTAAACCAATTAGGAACTCAGCAAGAAAGGATGAAGCTATTTTTAGAAATCATTTGGATAAAGTAAGTACCATTTTCAATTAAAGTATAACATCGAATGAATTATTACCTTTAATAAGGGATTTAATAAATTAACTTAGTAGAAATTCTATTTTTAAGTAAAATACAACCTCAGACGGTTTAAGAAAATTTAATTGAGTAACAAATTGAATTAAAGATGAAAAAATTATTAAAATTTGAAGTATTGAAAAATATGTATATAAATACGGCGAAGTATTGAAAATACTATGTGGTTCCATCACAACGGATCACAACAGTAAAGGAATCTGAACAGTTAAAACACTTGAAGTGATAACAACAAATAAACATAGCAAACAGAAAGTGCACGGCATCACCCTTCATGCTTTATCACTCTTCCTCACCATATGAATATTATAAATGTGCATGGCATCACCCTTCGTGCTTTATCTCTCTTCCTCACCATATGCATCAATATAAATGTAAATATGCACGGCATCACCCTTCGTGCTTTATCACTCTTTTCTCACCATATACATCAATATAATGTAAATGTGCACGGCATCACCCTTCGTGCTTTATCGCTCTTTCCTCACCATATGAATAATATAAATGTAAATGTGTACGACATCACCCTTCGTGCTTTATCACTCTTTACTCATCATATGAATAATATAAATGTGCACGACATCACCCTTCGTACTTTATCTCTCTTTCCTCACCCAAACAGTAGAAATGATAACATCCCGGTAAGGGAATCAACAACAACCCAACAATCCAATCACAAGGAATTTCACCATCAAGAGTATGAATATACAGCAACAAGAGAATCACGGAAAACCAAGAAGCGCAATAACCTTAACAAAATAACAAGACATAATAGGCACATGATAACTACACCGGCAACCACAATAATTTGGACACATAGCATATATACACGGAGTCATAGAGGAATTCATAATTAAGAGATAACAAAACGATAAGGAGAACAATCACTTTAATTAAGGCAAATAAGGGCCAAGTAACAAGTAGGGGTTTAAGGAAAGCTAACAACATCGTATGGAGCATATAGAGGTAAATTAAGCGATTAGGAAATCCAATCATGACGAAATACTTCCCACATAATGAACATAAGGACCTAAGAACCCTAAAGGCAAGTTTCCCACAAATAAGTTCGAGCACACTCTCGTCACCTCGTATGCACGGACTACAATTAGCATAGAAGACTCAAATCCTAAGAGGAAGTCCCCCACATAAGGTTAGGCAAGATACTTACCTCAATCCGGCCAATTCAATACTCAATTGAGCTTTTCCTTTACCAATTCATCAACGCTTGGCTCAATCTAGCCAAAAACGACTTGAATACATCTAACAATGCAAGAGAAAACAATTCCAATTAACAAAACTATGATTCTTATACAATTTACAAAAAGTCAACTACCCGGGCCTGCACCTCGAAACCCGACAAAATTTACAAAAACCGCATACCCATTCTGATAAGAGTTCACCCATATAAAATTTATCCAATTCTGATACCATTTGGTCCTTCAAATTATCATTTTACATTTTTGAAAGATTTCACAATTTTTTCCAAATTCCATCCCAAATCACGAATCAAATGATGAATTCAATGATAGATTCATATATTTTAGCCAAAATCTGAGTTAGAATCACTTACCCCAATGAACTTCTTGAAAACCTTCGAAAAATCGCCAAGATCCGAGCTCTCTAGGTCAAAATATGAAATAAAATCCTAAATTCCATATTTACAGTGCACCTTCCAAATTTCCATCACCGCTGACCGCGGAAAATCACCGCTGCAGCGGTCACCCCTCCGCGGTCGCGAAAACGTACGGCGGTCCGCGCTTCTGGTGGCTGCACAGATAGGCCTTAGTATTTTGTTCATAACTTTCTATACAGATGTCCAAATTATGACTTCTTTACCTTTCTGGAAACTAGACACAAAGAGATACAACTTTTGCTTTGAATCATCTCAAAATTCCTTGTATATCAAAAGATATAGGCTTCCGAAGTCAGACAATGAACCTTCGGATTCTTCATGACCGCAGCCGCAGACCATTTTCCGCTACAGCGGAAATTCAACCGCTGCAGCGAAATATCACCGCTGACAGCGGTACTTTTGTCTTCTGGGATGATGATTTACCCCGCTGTCCCCCCCCCCACGATCCGGAACAACTTTCGAGTGCCGAAATGTCCGAACTCACTCAAAACTCACCCCGAAACTCATCCGAGGCCCCCCGGAACCTCAACCAAATGTAGCAACACATCCCATAATATCATACAAACTTATACCCACTCTCAAATCACTTCAAACAACGCTAAAACCATGAATCAGATGCCCAAACGCATGAAAATCACTATGAACTTCAAGAACCTCTAGAATTGCAACCAAGCGTCCGAACCATATCAAATCAACTCCAAACGATACCAAATTTTGCAGGCAAGTCCCAAATGACATAACGGAGCTGTTCCAACTATCGGAATCGCATTCCAACCTCGATAACACAAAAGTCAACTATGAGTCAAACCTCTCCATTTTTCAAACTTCAGCTTTTCCAATTTTCACCAAAATGGCTCAAATTACCCTACGGGCCTCCAAATCCGAACACACGACCAAGTCCAAAATTACTATACGAATCTACTAACATCATCCAAAACTCATTCCAGAGCCGTTTACTCAAAAGTCAAATTCCGGTCAAATTCTCTCTGCTTAAGCTTCCAGAACTATATTCCTTCTTTCTAATTCGATTCTGATTCATCCGAAAACTGAATCCAACCATGCACACAGGTCGATATACAAAATGTGAAGTTGCTCGTGACCTTAAACTGTCGAACTGGACGCAATTGCTCAAAATGACCAGTCGGGTCGTTACATAACCCAGACAAGATTCGAAGAAAAGTGCTCTCACAAAAGCGAAATCCGTACACTACTGTAAAAACAAAGAGAAGGGCGATAAAATATGAAAAGTAATGTGTTAAAAAGTTCAAGGGCAATTATGTCATTTACTAATATATTTTAAGTTAAAATGGCTAGAAATCGATTACATTACCGATGGTGGCTATTTTTGGATAGCCAACAGTAAAAATGGTTACGCCATGCCATTTTAACCTAAAGCCAAGCTTTATGAGGGGCCTTAACTTTATTATTTATTTGAAGTCTTTTTTTTAGCTTTTCTTAGATAAAAAGTTATTAATAATTTTCTTATAATCAATAGCTCGTAATAAGTATTTCTCAATTAATAATATAGGTAATCTATTTAACATTTCTTGTGACATTATCGTTCTTAGGTAAGAATTTATCAATTTTAATTTTAAAAATTTCTTTCCGCCGAAGCAACAGTAACATGAGTTATGAACATTATTCCATAAGAAATTTAGGCATTTGAAAAAAAAATTAAATCTTTTTATTTGATTAAGTGTATCAATTATACTGTTATCTTCTAATTGTACTATTTTTTCTTAATACTTTTAAGTAAGAAAATAAATCTAAACCATCATATCGAATTGATTATTATGCTTTAAGGAACATTCAAGATTAAGGCAATATTTTTTCAAATTTCCAACATCTAGTGATCTTAGTTTTTACTGCCAAATAGAAAACCAAAAATATTTTCATATGCGTCGCATTGTTCAAATCTATTTTGAAGTGAAAAATAGTCTTGTCTATTATGTATAAAAGTAATCTACTCTAAAGGACTCTTCAAAAGATTTTGAGATTTCATTATCAACATTTGCATCAAATTGTTACTTCCTATATATCACACGTTTCTTACGAAATTTAGGTTCGATATTCATTTCAAGTGCAATTTTCTTGGTAGAAATTATAGCAGTTGCAAATCCTTCTTCTCTATATTTGTTAAAGAAAGCAATCAAACTTTTTCACTTTACAGAACTCTTTTTTAAACTTATACATAGTCTATTAGATGTAACAAAAAATGGTGGCCCCACAAATATGGGGCTTAAAGCGGTTGATTTGCTTGCTTTATGGAAGGGCACCCTGTTGGTGGCCTTTGCTAAGGGGATAAAGCGCTCTTTGCCAAAAAGATAATACCATTCTAAGGGATCTCTTGTCAATAATAAATATAATACCAAACACACCCTAAATATTATTTCCTCTCTTAGATTTTTCTTTTATATATTCGGTATCTAATTCACCGACCTGACTAATCTGGATTCATGTTGGCTAGGGCGGATTTACTGCCTAAAATATGGGGCACGTGAACCAATGGTCTTTCTGTCGAACTAGGTATTTTATGTATATATATTTTTTTACAATTGATCTAATACTATTGTTCCAGAAAAGCTGAATAGTAAACTTGGTAGAATATATGTTGAGTTATTTACATAGAGGAACAAGGATTAATTCCCACTTAATATCTTTTTTTGTCCTTTATTTAGTTGTGTACTCATGTTCTAGAAATCTTAAATTCGTCTGCATGTTGGGTGGCCTTTGCTAAAGGGATAAAGCGCTCTCTACCAAAAATAAAATTCCATTCTAAGGGCTCGAACCCGGGACCTCTTGTAATCATACCAAACAAACCCTAAACTTCTCAAAAGTTGTACCTGTTTCGTGACATTTCATGTGGTCTAACATTCTCCACTTTGGTCAAATACATGAATCATAGAAGTATTTGAACTGGACCTATAAAAAAGAGGTACTTAGCTTGAACTGGTTGCTAAGCAGAAAAAGATTAATACATACACACCGAGATGAGAAGTTCTTTAGTTTCTACTTTGATAGGTTAATAATCACCATCTTAATCATTCTCTCAAACTTACCAAAGTTTTTTGCTTGAGAAGGAAGTTCAGTTCCTTAATTTTGTTCTATTTGAAGTAAGTAGAAAGTGTCAAGAGTGGTAAATTACTAAATTAATTAGATAAAATGTGTATGACAATGATTTTATTATATTTTATTGACATGTTGAAGTACAATGACAAATTAGAGTGGCTAATAACGACATAAATCAGAAGCATTAGAGCTTCGCTGTTCAGCAGACATTTATTAGGATCCAAACTCTCTTCTGAATTTTTCTGATCAATCTCGTCTCTTCCCCATAAAAAAACTATCCTTCCTTTTGTCTTCTTTTATTATTTTATGGAGCTAAGTATGACTTATTGTCACTCCATTTTGGGTCTTAGCTAGCTTCTGTACAAATATCAATTGTACGTAGCAAAAACTCACGTGAAATGCTGGATATCGACCAATAATTTCACACCCTTTTCCATGCTCAGACAGATCCAAAATTTATATTTAATGGGTTCAACGTTGCATTGAATTAATAGTACTTTAAAATTATGATTTTAAATATGATATTTGTTGAAATTTTAGTAGATTACAGAAAGTTCTGGGCGTAGATGAACCTACAACCAAAAGTCACATCCGTCTTTCTTTTCATGCCAGATGGATCTAGAGCGAATTATGTCGGTTCAAATACATTAGCTGCTTTTAACTTGAATTATCTGTACATATTGCAACAACAATAACAAACCAAGTATAATTTCACAAATGAAGTCTGAGGAAGATAGTATGTACGCATATGTTAGCCCTACCTTGTGAAGGTAGAAAAACTATTCCTAATAGGTTCTCGGCTCAAGGACAGGAAAAAAAAAAAAAGCAGCAGCAACCAGCAGTAACTTTGAAATATTGGATACACCTCTGGTTACCCCACCAATTCACATGAGAGCTGTTGCATGGAGTGAGATGAGAAAGGGTTGAGGTGTCTTCTATATATAGTTATTTCTTTCTTGTTTGACATATATCCTCTCATCAAAATTCTTATCTTTTCCAGGGTTGTGGCTGAGTCAAGCCCTTGTTAAGATAAGGAAAAAAACCATGGCTTTAGCCATTGCTACATTCCTCTTCATTACTCTTCTTTCAACAAAAGCTTCAGCCTTTGATTCATGTGCATCTACTAATGAAGATCTTTCAGTCATTCCCGTTTATGGCAAATGCTCACCTTTCAACACACCAAAACCTTCTTCTTGGGAAAATACTGTTATTAACATGGCCTCAAAAGATCCACAAAGGCTTTCTTATTTATCCAGTTTAGTCGCCCAAAAGCCCAATTCAGCCCCTATTGCTTCGGGCCAACAAGTATTCAACATTGGTAACTATGTGGTTCGGGCCAAGATTGGTACCCCGGGCCAGCTCATGTTTATGGTCTTGGATACCAGTAGCGATACTGGATGGGTGCCATGCAGTGGCTGCACTGGGTGCACCTCTACCATGTTTGCCCCGAACACGTCGTCGACTTATGGGTCCACGGAATGTTCAGCACCCCAATGTACACAAGTCCGGCGACAATCTTGCCCCGCTGGTGCACCGGGTGCTTGCTTTTTTAACCAATCTTATGGTGGCGCCTCATCATTCTATGCTACGTTGTCTCGTGATGTTCTTAGACTAGGCACGGATGTTATACCGAATTATTCTTTTGGGTGCATCAATGCCATATCCGGGAGCTCAATTCCGCCTCAAGGGTTATTGGGCTTGGGCCGGGGCTCCATGTCACTGCTCTCACAATCCGCATCACTCTACTCAGGTGTATTCTCATATTGTTTACCAAGTTTCAAATCCTATTATTTCTCCGGATCACTCAAACTTGGTCCCTTGGGCCAACCCAAGAACATTAAATTTACCCCCCTTCTTAAGAACCCACACCGACCGTCTTTGTACTATGTGAACTTGACCGGTATAAGTGTGGGAAGAGTCCTAGTTCCAATAGCTCCTGAGCTCCTAGCTTTTGACACGAATACCGGTGCGGGTACCATAATTGACTCGGGTACGGTCATTACCCGATTCGTTCAGCCAGCTTATAATGCAACCCGGGATGAGTTCAGGAAACAAGTGAAAGGACCTTTTAGCTCTTTGGGTGCATTTGACACTTGCTTTGCATCAACAAATGAAGCAGTGGCACCAGCCATTACATTGCACTTCACAGGAATGGATTTAGTGCTGCCAATGGAGAACACTTTGATACACAGCAGCGCAAGTCCAGTGGCATGTTTGGCAATGGCAGCAGCACCAACCTATGTGAACTCTGTGTTGAATGTTATAGCCAATTTGCAGCAGCAGAACCTCAGGATTTTGTTTGACACTGCTAATTCTCGTTTGGGAATTGCTCGTGAACTTTGTAACTAGATTTGAACCCCCCCTTATTTCCCTCAACGAAAAGTCAAAAAGTCCTTTGATTCTCAGGTCCATTCTCTATGTCCTTGCCCTATTCAGAAGAGATACTGTATCTGGTGTAATTCAACCTGTTTTTTCTTTAAATGTTAAAGCAATTCATGAGATGTGAATTACTGCTTACATTTTCGTATTTTTCTTCTTTTACTTTATGCTTGTTCTAGTTCAATTTTAATAAATTCTGCAGAGAGCCAAGTGAGTCGACTTGGACATAACATATACAACAAATATTTTCCTGGATTTGAACGGATTACCTAAAATCCAACCACAACAAGTAGTTTCTACCCTAACTCTCTTCCCACCTTCACAATAACTGAAAACTCCAACACATACCAAACACATGAATCACAACAGAAAAGAAGAAAGGAACACATACTACTCTATTCACTTTCAGGTTTTAAGAAGTTATGCAGCTCACCAGTTCTCATCGCCAAGAATGAAGAGCGTGTACCGAAGAGAGGGAAATAGTAATGAACGAAGTGCGTGAGCACAGAAGATGGGCAAGAAATAAGACTACACTTCTCTTTTTCCCGTGTAGCACAACAGATGCAAATTAGTTGACATTTCAATGAGCGGATCAATAAACTGTTGAAACTAACAAATAAAAAATTTCATGGCGGAAAAATTGGTGCTACACTAAAACTTCGACTCATCCTCTGCAAATTTTAACAAAAAACTCATAATTGAAGTCTTAAGATCTTCGTTTGTCACAGCAGTTTTTGTTTCGAAAACACCCTTCATGATACGAGTGTATAATCTTTCCAGCTGAGGAATGCCATAGTCCTTTGACCGCTTCACGAGCTGCTGCTTCACCGACTCGATTTTACAGGACATTTCTGCATCTGACATTGTAACATCTAGAGGTGTGCATCCACTTGTATCTGGCACATCTGCAGGTTGATTCCTATCAGCAAGAGTGTTTTTTGGCATTTGCTCTAAAGCATCTTCTTCGTGGTCATTAGATGACTTGGAAGGCAATGAATCCTGAGGTTGTAATTCATCATCTGGCACTGAAGCACAGATAGAACATCATTGCCAGCCACAAGAGGATTTTCTTTGTTCCAAAAATATTAGAGCAACAACGGGCAGCTATCAAAATGTAAGGTTTACAACGAAAGATGTACCAGGAACTGGATTTTAACAACAGTTGTTTAGCAAATACAAATATTATTTACCTGATTGTGCAGAATCAACCTGTTTCTTGTGCCTTTTCGGTGCTTCATAGCTCTTATCTAAGCTGACTTCCGGCTGGACATTACGAAGGCGGGCACTTGCTCTAGTCATAGTAGTCAACTGTAAGACAGGAGTTTGTGACAATGCATATTCACCTAATTCGTCAGGAACTGACACTGGACCCCCTTCGGCAGCAATCTTTTCACAGAAGGCAACTAAGGCAGGATCCATTTGGGAAAGCATTCCATGTACCTGCAGAAAGACATCACCCGATGTCAAACCAACTCAAACTATACAAGAAAGTACACCAGAGATAATTGGAGACCAATCACTGTGAACATACTGAATCTCGAAGCTCGTAAGCTCTACTAACAATCCTTGCTCCATTGTAATCATCCCCATTGTACTTCTGCAACATAGGCTTAAAACATCAAAATGTGGCATCACATTGATATAAACTACTTATCCAATAATATGACTTATCCATTGCAGTTAAGGTATCCTTGGAAATCAGTCTGACGGACAAATTCTACAGAAAAGAGCCGTTCCCACTTACAATCCCAACTATGTAATTCATCTTTAGAACACCACGTTGTCTCAGAATCTGACTTAACCATTTGTAATGAATACGCACCACAAAGTGATTAGCTGGTATACATATTCAATTGCATTCCAGAGTACATTTACAGCCAAACAGTTGGAATATACTGATCGATAGAAGGGGAGATAAATAGGACCAGAAAAGAAACTATGAAAACTAAATACCAAGCTTGGCCAATTTAAAAGTGATTGATGCAATGCTAACTTATGCAAGTTTTGAATAGGGTGGTTGGGGGACGAAAGATGACATACAATGGCAAAACAGAGTTTGTTCATAGACAATCACAAGTTGTAAAGTGGGCGTTCCTAATATCCTCCTAATAGCACGAAGAAATGGACTAAGAATTGCCGACCTGCCATCCAGGAAGTTTGACAGATTGACATACAGAAAGATCAAATGCATTAAAGAGTAGCATCAACCTTTGCGTTGGCGACAATGAGGTCAAAATCTTCTAAGAAAGCTTTGGAGGTGACATACTTCCCACTGTCCACGCGCTGCAGCAGAGTTGCCATATCCATTGGGTTCTGGATGATCAAACGGTAGTTTGGAGCATCCTCATCCATTACTGGATAATGGAAGGCGCTAAAACGTTTATCGTACAGAATCCTGCATTGAATGAAATGTGATGGATGATCAATTTTAACTTCCATATGACACGGTCAAGATCAACAAGTGAAGATAATTTGTTACACATAAACCCTGACCAAAACCAGCAGAAAGCACACATAAAACATGCAGAGGGAGAAGGGAAAAAGAAAAGAAAATAACAAACTGAAAAACATAACAAAAAATGTGCAGATGAGCCAAATGGTTGAAGTGAGGACTAATGCACAAGGATGTGAAAAGAGCACTCAAAAAAAAAAAAAACAAGGCCATGCACCAAATATAGCATAAAACCCATTCCTAAAAGACCATTTCTCCAGCTGAAACTTTTTTCTATGATTTTCTGCGTAATCAACATAGAGGCACTTCCATATATAAGAGGGCGATTACTTCATCCAATAGAGTTTCTTATGTCCTGAACAACAAAAATTTCATGAAAGACATGCAAATACATTCAGACACAGCAATTAGACATTCTCTGCAATTGCACTTTCCAAACATAAAATTAAGATCTAGTATCTGAAAATATAAAGAAATATGTGGATACCACCATGAAATGTAGTTACTTCAACCAAATTTAGAAACCATGTTATGAATTTCCAGCTAATGTGCTTTCTCAGATCAAATATATACCGGTTGCATACATCACGCAGGCACATCCTCAATCGCCTAAGGGCATGGCCCTGAGCTTCAGCTTTGACTTTTAATTCAGATGCCTTTGGTCCAGCAGACACCTTTGGTGCCTTTGGGAGGTCAGGAAGGGCGTTCAATTTATCGGACTTCTTCGTAGCTTCAACTTGAATTGACAAAGCAGCTTCTATGAGACGATCAAAGAACAGAGACCTGTCTTCATCTGTTGGAGTATCCAAACACAAGCTGTGAAAAAAGGAGATAAGGTACATCTGTTACTATTACTTCAAAAATGGACTCATATATAACACTTATCAGGCCATTTACCAAAACAAATAGAGAAACATATCTAATTACATATGACGAAGTTATTCTATCCAACCCCCAAAGGATGCTTTGTAAACTACAATATAGGTTCAATGCAAGCTCCAAATTTTAGCAACAAAGCATATTGTAGAGATTGTAATAGGAGGAACCCAAAAGAAAATTAACACCTTCTGCAACGCAATTGAGTAATACTTTGTATTTTATTTTCCATAAAAATGGTAATGCCCAGGTGTAGTCATAATTAGCTTTCTGAAATGGTGTTGTCTTCATCATTATCTCGTCCACCAACCGAAGGTAGCGCTACACCACCTGGACCCTCTATCATCAGTGATTAAGGAGATCATATTCTTAAAAGCAAAGGTTATGGGATAATGCAAATAAAAAAAAACTATCCTTAAAATTTGGAGCTCGCATAGGACCCATATTTTTAGTTTGTATAAAGCATCCTTTGAGGGTTGGATAGAATAACTTTGTCGACCATCATTCAATTTCTTTATTTTAAAAAAGAGTAAAGAACTAATAAGGATTTAAAAATCGTTCGTGGCCATCTTAAATAGGTCAATGAAAAATTGAACCGCAAACAGCTATTCACCTAAGAAAAGAGAAGGGTTTATAGACCAAATCCCCTTCAGCTTTACCACCAATGGTACAAATAAGCAATGTTCCAAAGCCAGATAAACTGCACAAAAGAGCTGTTGGGAGGTTCCGTATTGCCTAGCAACAAGAACAACAAACCTAGTGTAATCCCACAAGTGGGGGGCTGGGGAGGGTAATGTGTACAAGACATTACCCCTACCTTGAAGGTAGGGAGGTTGCTTCCGATAGCTATGTTCCGCGGACTCTCCAAAATACTGCCGCACCCATTTTGGATCCTCCAAAAATGCACTACTTTTGGAAGATCCGACACGCATCCGGCAATATTTTTGGAGAGTCCGAGCAACATAGTCCGATAGACCCTAAGCTGAAGGAACAGTGGGAAGGAAGCAATAAACAATAATAACAAGAAATAACAAAGACACAACGTGTAATAACAAAAGATTTAGGAACAACAAAATATAAGAATATTACTAATACTATTGGTAAGACTAGGAGGTTCCATATTGCCTAGACTGAAGGACAAAAGTAACTTTTCTTAAATGTAGCAAGAAGCCATTGAATATCATTCACACAAAATTTTATGATACAATTCCATGATAACAACAAGGGAAGGCAAAGAGCAACAAATATAGTCAAGGCTACTTTCTTTTTCACACAAGATCCGACACGCATCCGGCAATATTTTTGGAGAGTCCGAGCAACATAGTCCGATAGACCCTAAGCTGAAGGAACAGTGGGAAGGAAGCAATAAACAATAATAACAAGAAATAACAAAGACACAACGTGTAATAACAAAAGATTTAGGAACAACAAAATATAAGAATATTACTAATACTATTGGTAAGACTAGGAGGTTCCATATTGCCTAGACTGAAGGACAAAAGTAACTTTTCTTAAATGTAGCAAGAAGCCATTGAATATCATTCACACAAAATTTTATGATACAATTCCATGATAACAACAAGGGAAGGCAAAGAGCAACAAATATAGTCAAGGCTACTTTCTTTTTCAGAAAAAATATATATCCAAGACTACTTTCAAATGCAACCTTGAGATCACCACCACAGCTCAAAATGTGATTTAGGCCCAAAGGGCATCCTTGCTTCTCCTCCTACCTAACTTATTCTCACAACCTTTGGAGAAGAAGTGTTAACTTTGACCCCACTAAACTTCGGAGTAAGAACTTTCTGTGACTGCAAAACATCAGTTTTATCCTAAAAGGAATATATTGTCCGTGATGTTCAGGATAAAAATCTAGCGGCAGAAACTACAAAGTAGGCAGAGACCAATACCATCAGTGATACAACTATTCCCTCTTTTGAGAACTATCCACAAATATAAATAACATCGTTGAACACATCAACCTCCAAACAGAACTTAACAAGAAACTTTTAGCCAACTAAGATGAGGAAGTAAAATTATAAGCAGCCGGTGAACAGTTAGATAACTGATGAAATGAAGGTAGCTGATAAGCATATCCAGAGCATGCAAAGAGAATTGTGCTAAAGAAAAGACAACTAAAGGTGGAGTTCAAGCTAAATAGAGCATACATGCTATGGTGTGAAAATACTGAAGAAGGTTCATCAGGTAGATCAGAAAGTGGTACTGAGGAAGTCCCAAATAATAGTATAGGCAAGTCAGATGGTAGCTCTTCCAACAGTGTCTGCAGAACAGCTTTAAGCTGCTCGTGTGCCTGAAGAAATAAGCAGGGTCAAAAAATCATCTATGCGCTAAAAATGCCAAAATAAAGCACCAAGAAGGAGGAAAAGAGAGATGCGAACAATAACCCACATTCTCCCACCAAAGATGGAATTGAGGTAAATAGAGTATTGACGGGGTTGTTCTCCTTGCTTCACTAAATATATGAACTAATGCCTCCTCTGGTGTCTTGGCGCCGGGGTCAGAAAGAAGGGATGGAAGTCCAAGTGAATGAACAGGAAATTTTTCCAATTCGTGTAAAATTGCAGGCCCTACATGATCCTGGAAAACTACATAAATATATTTAGTGTGAAGTCCATATATCTCCAACTTATAAAAGAGAGGTCGGAAGTTTACCAGCCCAACACCTTCACCACCACATATCAGAAGTCGAGGTCTGTACACAAGAGGAATCGCAGAGCCATAGGAGAGCATGGAAAGTTTGCTCAATTCTGAAGAAACTGAAAGAGGAAAAATATCCGAAATCATGTTCATAGCTTTCCGGAGAGGTCCGTGCAGACAAGGTGCAACAACAGAAGATAATGGCCTAGAGTGCACAATTGAGCCTCTATGGGCAGCTGGAGTGATTGTTGTCATGGCCTCTAAAAAATGACACTTTTCCACCGTGACTGATTCAACATCTATCAGAAACTTGTCATCACTAGTGTAAACTTGAGGATACTTTTCACGGAATGCACGAATAGCAGCTTCTGTGCACAATGCCTTTAGATCAGCACCACAATATCCCACGCAACTAGCTGCAAGTTCCATTTTTAGCTCTTTCGAAGGAGGCTGCTTCCACTTCCTAGTGTGAATATCCAATATTTCAGCGCGTGCCTCAAGGCCAGGTAAAGGAAAATTAAATTCACGATCAAATCTTCCAGGTCGCCTCAAGGCTCCATCAATGGCATCAACCCTATTGGTTGCACCAATCAAGACTACTTGCCCTCGAGAGTCAAGACCATCCATCAAAGCCAGCAAAGTTGACACAATGGAGTTATGAATCTGCTCCTGCTTGCTAGACCTAACAGGAGCAAGCCCATCAATCTCATCAAAGAAAATGATGGAAGGTTGGTTCCTCTGAGCTTCTTCAAATAACAGTTTTAACTGTCTTTCAGCCTCACCCACCCATTTGCTCAGGACATCAGCACCCTTCCGCATATAAAAACTGACTTTCTGGCCAGCCTTTGATGCAGCACAAGCTAATGCTCTCGCGATCAGAGTTTTACCTGTGCCCGGAGGTCCACACAATAAAACTCCCCTTGGTGGGGTGATGTTATAACTTGCAAAGAAGTCTGGATATAATAGTGGAAAAAATACCATTTCTTTCAGCGCATCAATATATTCAGAAAGCCCACCAATGTCATCAAAGCTTACAGTTTCATCCACTTGGAGTGGTTGAATATCAGCCCCTCCCTTGGAGCTTGGCCCAGCAGTTTGAATCCCGGATGTCAAATTAGCGAACGCCTCACTTTGATGACCCCATCCAGATGCAGCCATGTTTAATCCCCATGAAGATGCTCCTTGCATGTCTAATCCCCCTAAAAGCCAAGGTGGTCCAGATCTGCTCCCACCTCTACCCCAAGGAATTGGAGGACCTTGGTCCAGCTCATCTACAAGAAGAGAATCATCAGAGTCATCACCACGTGTCATCCGATGACGTTTATGAACTCGGGATCCTCCTCTTCTCACATCTCTGTTCACCTTGGTTCCCATCCCTTGCTGAAGTACTCTACGAGGAGATCTTGGCCTTTGTTTAGCTCCTTCCATAGAAAGCCTACTGACATCAGCTCGGTTGCGGAGGTCATATCGCCTTCTACCGTCCTGTTCTTCACCCTCTTCATCATCACCATCTTCGTCGCCTTCATCTTCACCCTCATCCTCTCCATCACCATCACCGCCACCCTCATCCTCTGCCTCACCATCATCAGCATCATTATCATCTACATCATTTCCATTTTCAGGATCGTCCTGGCCAATCTTCTCGTCAGAAGTACCTTGTTCATCATCGGACCTTAGATTTAACTGCTGTCTTGCAACTGTTCTTGCCCGACGAGGTCGTAATCCTGCACGACGGGGACGCAGTCCTTCACGTCGAGGGTTGAGGTCATCCTGACTTGCACTGTTATTCTCTATCCGTTTCCTGGAACTTCGATACTTCGGGTTCTGAAACAAATTCACATTAAACCGAATTTCAAAGGAACATCTACCATTTCTCGTAGTATGGCAAATTAGATAATTCAATATTCACAGATGACTTGCTATATGCTACTTTACATTTTGAGTTGGAAATGCATGCTAGCAAGACAATAAAAATCTTACCATTAGGTCATTATCCTCAGTTCCAGAGCTATCTGTATATCCTTCAAGGTTCACAGAAATTCTCCTCTTTCTAGTAGAGCGGCGAAGGTTGGCGGCAACTGACTGCCAAAAACATTTCAAACACCTTACTGTTATTTTTTCTCATATAAATAAATTTTCAAATACCTTATGAAATATGTGCAAATAAGAAGATAAATATCATGAAAAGAACAGTAACAGAACCAAATTATAATTCCCAACCACACATGGAACAAGGTTAACTTCAGCAGAGATGGAAGAACTTGGTGGAGATATCGTAATCCAATGCCATATACAGAATAATAACAAGGTTAACTTCAGCAGAGATGGAAGAACTTGGTGGAGATATCGTCATCCAATGCCATATACAGAGTAATCCATTGCTGAAATTTAACTAAGCAGGCACCATGGTAAGGGTTTCCAAAACACAACATTTATTGTTGTAACAATTTATAAGTAGTGACATTAGTTAAATCCAACTGCATATTAGATACCTCACATTCACTACCATAAGCATGAAAAGGATGGTAATGTCATATAACTTAAAGATATGTTCACTAGCCCTTAACTGTCAATTCAGAGTAAACTTAAAGATAAAACAGATCTTGAGTTTTAAGAACCAAAAAAAGGAAGATGTGCTCTGTCCACAAGAGGACCAAACCAAATCAACAGACAGAAAAAACAAGGAACAGCCATACATCTGGATCTTTTGTCCGCACTGGCCGACTCCCTGGACGCAACATCTTCGCAATCTGAGATGCTGCAGTCCTTGTCTTGGTCTTGCTTCTCTTAGGGCGGATAATTTTTGGAGTATAATACAAGTATGGGCGACCATACAATGTTGGCCTTCGCCGAAGCCTGTCACTTGTACGAACTGGCCCTGGATCAGCGCCATCAGCTTGACCAGATCGTTTAGAATACATTTTGGTTACAAATGTCTCCCCATGGAAATATACCTTCTAATCTATACATGCAGATCAAAATGTCAGCAAACTGCAGATTCAACATCCACATAAGAAGCATAGTACTGCATATCTACTTGTCTAAAGAATAGGACTGGAGCATGTACATCACCTAATTCAAAACATGATTACACTTGTAGACCCAAACAAAAGGCTTTTAAAATTACAATTTTCTGCGCAATGCCTGTTAAAAGGAGAATATAACATACAAGAACAATGAATTAGGAATTTAGACATTATGTAATCATGCATTTCTGATCTTGTTAACAAAGCTAATACCCTCTTACTTAATTGAGTGACTTAGTTTGAATTCAGTTATTTCAACTATTTACCACTCAGTCATGCCAGTAAAAGACAAACGGTAACCATTATCATAGTGTTGACGTTCCAAGAGCTTGAAACCGGGACGGTCCACTAGGTTTGAAGACCAGTTGCAAAACTAATATAGTCGGCAAATTCACATTATATGAATCAGTGTACAGATGAAAGGTTGTCTTTTTGTTTTTGTTGACTCTTAGGAGCACTCAAGAAGAAAATATAGAGAACATCAAGTACCTTTTACTTTTGTTTTGTATGATATTGGCTTGAGATAAATGTAACTAGAGAACCTTATCAAAAAAAAAGAAAAAGAAAAGAGTTTAAATGGAGAAACATAGTCAGAAAGAATTTATATAGCTAACCTACTTGTTTGGAACTGAGGAGTAGTTTGTTTTTGTTGTTTGGAGAACCCAGAGGGAGCTGTCAATTTAGAAAATTTGGTGTTATTTGTAGAGAATCATATTTTTGTTTAGGTTCTTTACTTTCGTATACCACTTTTATACTAGGAAGTTCTCCCACCACATTATATTAAGTACCTTATCAGATAAACTTATACGATTCGGAGTTTCACAGAGACTGATGCTCAATTTGGACGAACATGTATACACTTGCTTCAGAAGATCATAAGTATATTTGTTGGCAAGAATACTGTAGGATTCATAGAAGTAACATAGAGAACGGTAGAAAACGAATGTCAGTTCCGATGTTATTAAAAGCCATCGACTCGCTGCTTAAAGCGATGAAGCAATGCGAAGCAAGGAGTTATCACTTCATGGACAAAATCGTGTGCCTAAATAAGTGTGCGCGTCAACAAATGACGCACATAGTGATTCCAACAAGAAGTGGTCGATTCTTTACATCTCAACCTTATGAATTGGACTAATATTGACATTACAGTATACTGAATGCTGGAATTAGCTATTTCAATTGAAATTTTACTATTATAGTACTATAATCATACATATTGGTACTTTTATTTTTATTTTTTTGTAAATTGTGCGATTCATTTCATGCTTTTCCACTTGAAGCCTAATGAGCCTCTTTTTTGCACTTTTTGTTTTTAGAAACATTGCAGCTCACCTCATACCTACTTCTCTCTGCCTGCAAGTATTACAACCAGACTAACCTCCAAAACTCCAAGTATCCAACAAATCCACCGTAAGAAGTCTTCATGACTCTTGAGACTACCAGTGAACTTTTTTATTCTGATAAATACATAATGATCTATTGCATCAACAACAGCACTACCTTAGCGGCTGTCTCTAATATGAGATTACAAAACCCAACTCCTTGACAATTTTGAAGGAACTGAGGAACTCTATCACTTCTCAACATTGTAAAACAATTCCTAGCTTGGATCAAAATGTTAGCATAATGATAAACTTAGATTTTAGTCTTAAGATTTCTCTATAAGAGGGTAAAAGTTTTATTGATAAGTACCAAGGAGGTACTGTATAAGTACAAAGGAAGTTCTTCTCCTTCTATAGGTTGAAGTAGACAAGTAGTACATAAGATCAGACAGAGAAACAAAATCAGTAACTCTTTTCCACTTACACCAGAAGAACAGATTCTTAACACATTTATATTTTACAGAGGACATATGTTCTATATTTTCACAAAAGTATCTACTATTTCTCTCAAGCCAAATACTCCAGAATATGGAGAAGGAAACTGATCTTCAAAGTTGCCAGCAAGTTTTTGCAGTGGTCTGCCCATTCCAAATGATTAAAACTTGCTGAATGTTCCATGGTATAACCTAACCCTAGTGTGGTGTACTCCAAAAACGCTTAGAAACATTAACCATAAAAGCCATGTGAGTCTACAATGTAGGAGAAGGTGATCGACAGATTCCAAGGCATCCTCACACATATAGCACCAGCTGCAGATAAATCCCCTTTTTCTGCAGGTTGTCTTGAGTAATGTAAGTCACTAAATATACGTGGGCATAGCATCAAATACACTATTTATGAGAACTGCTCTACCACCAAGTAACAAATATGTTTTTTTGAGTTTGACAGTTTCTTGAACTTTTACATATTTTGAGAATAGAACTTTTAAATATTCCTTGCCATGTTCCTGAAGACTTATATTTAGCTCCCAAAGGCAGATCTTTGTATCTTGTATGAAGACTCCCAAAGTTACACCCCAGAATCTCCAAGATAGTCTTGATGTTATGAACTTCATTAACCGAAAATATATGGCTTTTCACTAAGCTAATACGAACACAAGGGAACTCTCTCAGCATCACCAACATAATTTTCCATCTTCCTCCTTACTATAGAAAGATGATAACTGAAGCCATACATCCCCTCTATGTCTTATATCAAAATCTCACCATAGCAAACACATATACAAAAGTCAAGCAAGAAGACTCTGGAGTTGTTATTATTCAGGTTTGAAGACAGTAATAGAACTTCTCCCCCACAATAATCTTCTTATAACAAGTAAAAAGAGGAATATTAAAAAGAGAATGATATTGGTGGTCGGCCCCTTTTTATTCCACTCTTCCACCTTTTTCTCCAATGTTTCACAATTTTTCTTATTCTCAAGCCTATGTTTTCACCAGTAAAATCAAAAATGCACGAAAGTGTGCAACCCCCCACCGCTGGTGGGCAGAGTTACAGGTACCTAGCTAGTGGAAGGTAGCAGGTGGAACAATAGAGGTTGCGCGCAATTTGGTCCGGACACCACCGTCATTCAAACAACATTATTTTTCCTCACAAAGAACACCAATTCCTTCCTTAAACCTTCCTAAAGCTTTTCCCCACTGGGGGATCATAAGGTGAAAGCGCAAATCTTTGAATAAGCATAAAATTCACAAGTCTCAAAAACCCTAGAGCAGATAATATGGCAAAGAAAGTAAACAAAACAGGGGAAAAATGTAACAAAAACAACTGCACATTGCAAAAAACCTTAAAGCGCCAGAAAAACAAAAGCACAACAGACAGGCATGCAAAGTAATTAGCAATAATCTAGGGTTCTATTTGAATTCAAATAATAGCACTAAAAGAAAAAAACGGAGCAGCAAAGTTAAGTCAATGCGTTATAACAAGGGTCAAAATAAAGATGAAAAAGATAAGGAAAAGCAGAGAAAGCTGTCTCACCAGAAAGGCGAAACACGGAGCAGTAAACAAGTGGACACGCACAGTAGAGTATGGAGATGAAAATTCTAATGTGAATGCTTCAATTTGATGAGAAGTTCGCCGTCGCCGGCGTGTTTAACAGGAGGAGAGCTTTTGGGCGGGGGGGGGGGGGGGAGGGGCTGAGAAGTGAAGTGTTGGTGACGACGAAATACGGAGCCAATGTGCGTTTCGGTTTGTTAATATAGGGCGGACTTTAACGGGGCGGATTCGACCCGTAATGCACTTGTGCGGGGTATTTTTGTTTTTATTCTTTTTCACAATGTAATTATGGTTTGGATTATAACTACTTATTGGATGTTTATTTATCTATATATGAAAATTATCTAACAATTCTAATGACGACTTGAAATATTATATAAGTGATATTTTGTATTTTTGCAATATATTGGTAGTAAGTTTACTTGAGATAAAAGAGATCAAAATTTTCATTTAAACGCATACAAAAATAAAAAAATAAAAAATATATCTTCACTCGTTCAAAAAATTTACCCTTTTTTTTATTACTATATTTATTTTATTTTATTTTTTGAAGCAAATCAATGCAATAATGTCATAACATCTTTTTGAAAAAAAGAAAAGAGACAGAGGTAATCACAATGAAGTATCTTTAAATCTCTTTTGCACCCAATTATCATATCATTTTGACGAACGAAAACAACTCCAAACTATATACATCAAAAAATGGATCAAACAAAGTATACATGAATTCATAACCTCATTTCCTTTATGTTTGCTGCTCATTTTTAAAATTCTATATCGCTTTATATATACATTGACGTTAGTACAAAATATTTATACAATCAAATTATTTGTTACAGTAATAACAAATTTGATACACACAACACTAACAATGTAAATAAACTTTATATTGTCAATTATTACGTACATAAGTCTTGTTATAATTAATACTTGTACAATTTTTTTAACCCCACCATTGGTGTACAGCAACACCCTCATCCCTTAACATACCATACAAAGATAAACATTCCCAATATGCCCTCCTACTTTTCTTTTTATCACCTTTTTTAATACCTTGATGTTTACACTCCAAGAAGAGTTCATCAACTAACCTAATTGCTTTGTTTCTCACCATTTCTTCAACCACTCCAGCTTCTGCCTTCATTACCACATATTCATTTTTTTTCACATTCTTCTTTAGCCAATCAGACATTCCAATCAATGGTGCAGATGACTCTTTTGTCACTGTTTCAATCTTGAATATCTCGAATTTCGTATTCCTTGTAGGATAATGCTTCGAAAACCAACTCGAATCGCCTAATGCTTCGCTCTTTTCTTGTAAACCAACATCAATGAAGACCCTTCGTGGGTAACTTTCTAGGGGAATATCCATCAATTCAGACAAATAACGAGTCCGTTTAAGATATTTGCCAGATTTACCTGATGCTGCTCTTGGTGGTTCAAGTAATACATCTTCTAGTTTTTTCAGTGCTGCCTCTTTTGCACTTGGAGCAAAGTTGAATAATTTTCTATGATGCGTAGTAGGAGTAGTACTAGTTTTGATAGAGGCATAAGTACTTGTCTTTTTCATGGCTATAAATGTGGAATCAAATTTTCGAACATAGACAACTTTGTAGTTTGATGGTTGTAGAAATGTAGTCATGGGGTTGTTGTTAATTAGTTGAACAACAACAATACCACCTACTTTTAAAGTGCGATCAATAAAATTGAGAGATTTGAAGAAGCGGCAGGAAATTAGTGCAAAGTCAAAAGACTCTTCAAGAATGGAACTTTTTTTACTTGTCAAATCTGAAAAAGAAATCAAATCCATCTTGTAATCACTTGTTACTTGACAATTGTAAATAGCTTGATCTTCATTTCCATTGGTAATAAGTAGGGACCTATCCCCCATTTTGAGAAGGCCTTCATTGGCCAAATCATGAAAAATGAGAGGCAAAAACTCCAACTTGATCGGATTATAATTAGCCATCTCAACTTTAGAAACATTAATATATCCGTAGCTCGATGTTAAACCCCTGATTATCGTATTAATCCAGGGGAAAGAGAGAATAATCAATGCCAAAATGGCTGCTTGAGAAATCATCTTCAAAATCCACAAATGGTGAAATCTTGTGATGACTAAATGCGTATCACCGTGAAAGCCTAAGGCGTCCATGTATAGGCTTTTCATTTTGTCATGTTTCTTGGTGTGAAAATTATGCAACAAACTCATTGTTTTATACGTCATGTTTATCGGATTGAACAAGTTAAGCACATGAAAATTTCGCTTTCACTGTTAATCAGAAGTCAAATCGTATTCGACCGACTGACTTCTGAGAGAATTTTTGTCCTACCGGTACGAATCTAAATTAGTCGGGCCAGTAGACAAAAGAGCAAGGTTGAAATCTTTTTTAGGCTAGCCGAGGAAGGTTGAAGGTGTTTGCAATTTTTGAAAAAGAGAGCATGTAAATTATAATTCAATCTAAGAGCAAAAGGGAAGTGGTAGAGAGCTTGGATTGGCAAGAATTTTAGCGAGTGCAAAACCTGGCAGCGGTGTGGTTTCCACCCACGAGGGCAACACGATTACTTTGCAATTTTGAAAATAACCACAATAATTCTTGTAGCCTTTGAACCTCCATTTTCTAAAACTATATAAATCTCCTTCCTTTTCTATGGTTTTCAGATCGACATGACTTTTTATCTATCTCATGATCTACTTTTGATATATTAATTGGAAACGAACAAACACCTCCAATTAATAATATTTTTGACAATCGGTCTGAAAGAAATAAGGAAGGAGGAAGAAGAACAAGAGAAAAAGAGTAAAGACTTTATTTCTTTTTTGAGTGTTTCTTTTTTTTTATGATCTCTAAATGATATTGTCGTCCTTCCTTTTAAAAGGCTATATAGCAACTAATATAGTATAAACGGTTTCATAGAAGAAAGTTGTTAGAAAAAAGAAAATAGACATTTCTTGTTTGAAAGAATGGTTGGTAATGCGGAAATTTCTAACTCAAAAGGAATGGCGAAAATTTGTTTACTATGTTGATCAATTTGGTTCGAGGGAATGAACAAACAAATATGAAAGGTTAGTATTGACTATTGAACACGAATTTGTTATACGTGTTGGTGCGTCATTAACTATTGTCATCATATTGTGGTGTGATTATTGGTAATAAGCAACAGTTTGTTGTAATTTGCTTTGTGAGTTTAAGTTCTATTATACTAATAATGTAAAAAAATATTTATACAATCATATTACTTATTAGATAATTACCGATAAATCTTTTAATAAGTATTAACTGATAATACAATAAAAATGATACTAATCAAGTTAGATTTCACATTTAGTATAAAATAATCTTTACGTTATCAGGTTAAAAGTTATAAAGGCGAAAGGGTCTGGACAATCCGTTAAGTAACTTACAATGGGTCTATGTCTACTTTACTAATGAGTTTCCTCCTAAGATTACTAATACTTCTCCAAAACGCAAATTTCTGGTGAATCAAAAGATAGTACCATTTCATTCAAATTCAATGTTTCCTCCACCGGACAATATTATCACTTTTAGTCTGCGATAGATACTATTTACATATAGTAGCCGAAAAAGTATATAAAAATTTATATATCATACTGAATGTGGATAAGATTAGGATGGATAAGATTAGGAATGAAGATATTCGAGAAAGGGTGGGTGTGGCCCCAATAGAGGACAAGATGCGGGAAGCACGACTCAGATGGTTCGGGCACATTCAGAGGAGGTGCACTGATGCACCTGTGAGGAGGTGTGAGCGATTGGCGGTGGTGGGTACGAGGAGAGGTAGAGGGAGACCTAAGAAGTATTGGGGAGAGGTGATCAAGCAGGACATGGCGCGACTTAGGATTACTGAGGACATGACCCTAGACAGGGAATTGTGGAGGTCGAACATTAAGGTTGAAGGTTAGGGGGAAGTTGTGAATATCTATACAACACACTAGAGTGAGACTAGCCTGTTAGGAGCTAGGCTTAGGATACTACTGGTTAGCTACTTATGCAGGGCGTTATACGTGGATACTAGTTTACCTTCCATCTCTCTCGTATTTCCTATATTCTCTTATATGGTTGTTATTTTGCTATTTTAATTTCTTTTATGTATGTTATGTATTTTATGTTATTATATTATGAGTCTATCAATAGTACTAATATATCGTCACTTGGTGCTTTCTTGAGCTGAGGGTCTCCTGGAAACAGCCTCTCTGCCCCTCGGGGTAGGGGTAAGGTCTGCGTACATACTACCCTCCCCAGACCTCAATTGTGGGATTATACTGGATGTTGTTGTTGTTGTATATATCATACTGAATGTATATATATAAAAAATTATACAAATTTTATACATTTTTCGGCTATTGTTTTTACAGCGGCTATATAGTGTCATTTTACCAATCTTCTTTATGACTGGATTTCGATTTGGTCTTGCACATTGTACTACGATAATGCTCAAATTGAAAGATGCATTACTCATAAACATAACTTGATTTTGAGTTTTTATTTATATTTAAACAAATAGACAAGGTGTGGATTATTAGAAACATATTGTTAAGTATAATTGATAATTAAAGTTTTAAATGAGAAGATGCATGCCTTTTTTATTGAAATGGTGTATCCTTGGGCTATTTTCGCAACTACTTTGTCTATTATAAACAAATTTGATCCTATTTTTCAAAACCAATTCAACGTTTCTCCAAACTCTCTTTCTTCCACATCCAAAAGATCTAAGTTCAAGTTCTTAATGTTCTAGAAGAATTTCTCCCACTATTTGTTTGGTCTAGAAATTTAAAGGTTTGTCATATTCACAAAATCTAATGTTTGCATTAATCTCACAACAATCCTGGTGAAACTAAGAAAACAAATATCGTTTTGAGGAAAACATTCCACCCGTGTTCCAAATCTTAATTAAGTGATCTTCGTTCATATTTTTCGAAGACTTTCGTCTGAATCTTTTTTCTGAACTTATTATCAACTTACATGACGAGGCCAATGTGCATAGGAATTCTTGCTCGTGCTTCGTCAAATTATAATACAGTTTAAGATATCATCCTACAGAGATTGGAACATTTATGCTACGGATTTAGATTATCTTCATCACTATTTAGGAGAATTAAATTTATGAGTGAGCGAAAGTTCTAAGATTTTTAGAGGCAAAGAACTAATTGAGTAGAAATAATAAGAAAGTATTGGGAATCCTTGAAGCCGCTTGATAAGATTAATATAATAAGATTTAAACTCTAATACTTATTTCTCGAAAGTATAATTGCCTATTTCTAATACAATTATATGTTCTTCACTTTAAAGTAACTATCTAAAACACCTCTTCCGATTAGTATAATTAAATAATTTACAATTAGTGATGATAAGAACAGAAATATTTTCTTGCCTGAGTTGTACCAATAATAACAAAAACCTCTTTCGATTAGTTCTCGTTAGATCAATAGACTTAATCAAATTACTTTCTTTTCCGGATAAAGATTGAAATAAGTAAGACTAAAGACACTTGTAAGTAGCTGCGATTATATTAATTTGCCCAATGACTATTTTATTTATAACTATTCGCTGCAACTTATTTTGCTTCTTCCGAATACAAAAATTAGCACAACGGTAGTTATAAAATAGAATAGTTAGATTTGACCATATTAAATAATCAACACCTTATTACTTTGGTACAAAAAAAATGGAGATTTGGGCAGCTTCTCGGACAAGAGCATATAGAACTGAATATATATTATAGTAACTTAGCAAGTTTTTTCAAGTATCCCAACTGGAGTAGTTTACTTTATTATGGAGTAGATAAGAGTACTACTAAGATGATAAAGAAACAGAATACTTCCTAAAAGAGAAAGAAATATTAGCTGCCAAAATCTAAGCTAGAGAATCCAATTAAGAGATCGACTCTTTTCTACTTGTCACGACCCCAACCCCGGTCATGATGGCGCCCAACACACTGCTAGGCAAGCCCGACCATTCAACAACATTATCCCAAATTCTTATTCAGATTATAGATAAATATCACAGAGAATTTACTAAGTCATCACTCTCAAGTGTATAATTAATAATAAAACCTGCGGAAATTCAACTAAAATTCCACACCGTAGCCCAATAGAATCCGGTGTCACGAATATGAGCCTGTAATACAGAATATCCACCTATTACAAGTCTGTCTAGGAAAAATGCGGAATAAAGATAGAGATAGAGGGGAGAGATCAAGGCTGCGAACGCCATGCAGCTACCTCAATACTCCCGGATACTGCTGCTCAGCTAAACAAATCCTCACTCAGCCTGTGGTGTACCTGGATCTGCACGCAAGGTGCAGGGAGTAATGTGAGTACTCCGACCCAGTGAGTAATAAACATAAATAAAGGCTGAGAATAAGAAATCGTGGAAAAATACAAAGTAAACTATAACTGGCAGTTTAGAACAACAAATAGTGAAGCAACAAGTCAATTAAATCAGAGTACCAAATACTGAGACATATATAACAGATAAAAACAAATGCATGAGTGCAATGCAATGCATATGATGGTACTCTCTAGTACCCACTGCGGCGTGCAGCCCGAGCCATCCATTTTATTTATCATCGACGACGCTCACTAGGGGGGTGTACAGACTCCGGAGGGGCTCCTACAGCCCAAGCGCAATATCAAGTCATCCCGTGGCATCAAATCTAGGCCCTCGGCCTCATATCAATATCAGTATAATCACCCAGGCTCTCGGCCTCAATATCAATGTAATCAACCAGGCCCTCGGCCTCAATATCAATGTAATCAACAAGGCTCTCGGCCTCAATGTCAATATAACACTACTGCGGCACGCAGCCCGATCCATGCTCATTCCAGAAATCATCATAAGCCCCTTGGGAATTTGTAAAACAGTAGTTCTCAGCCCGAAATATCATTTAGAAATATCATTTAAGTTTTCAAATCTTAGAAAGATGGCTGAGTTTGAAAAACAGTATTTAAAACCTTGGACTAAGGTCAAATGATATGCAAAATATGCGAAAGCAGTGATATCAATCCCTGAAGGATTCAAATAATTGGCAAGAAGCCTACAATTGGAAACATGACTGAGGATATAATTTCTTTAACAAAATAAGTGAGGAAAACCAGTCAAAAATCCCCTAAGGGTTCTACAGGTCGGCACAAGGCCCCAAGCATGGCAACAAGCCCAATTCACAATAATAAAGTATATGTCTCAACCAAAAATATAGTAAAATATCTCTCGGGACGGACCAAATCACAATCCCCAACGGTGCTCTACCCTACGCCCGTTATCCGGCGTGCAAGTCACCTCAATATAGCGTTACGATGTGAAATTCCGGGGTTTCAAACCCTCAGGACATCATTTACATCAATTACTTACCTCGAACTAGCTAACTCTCTAGCTCACGACGCCTTTGCCCCTTGAATTGGCCTCCACGCGCGTCGAATCTATCCAAAATCAGAACGAATATGTCACAATATGCTAAGGGAACAAAGCCCAAGCGAAAACATTCGAAAAATATCAAAAATCTCGAAATTAGCAAAACCCGAGCCCCGGGCCAACGTCTCGGAATCGGGTAAAATTTACATTTTCAGAATCCTCGTACCCTCACGAGTCTAACCATAGCAAAATTATCCAATTCCGATACCATTTTGTCCTTCAAATCATCATTTTACATTTTTGAAAGGTTCCACAATTTTCTTCCCAAATTCCATCTCAAATCACGAATTAAATGATGAATTCAGTGATAGATTCATGCACTCTAACCAAATCTGAGTTAGAATCACTTACCCCGACCAATTTCTTGAAAAACCTTCGAAAAATCGCCAAAATCCGAGCTCTCTAGGTCAAAATATCAAATAAAACCCAAAACCTCGTATTTATAGAGTACCCCTCGGATTCCGACACCGCTGACCGCACAAAAATGACCGCGGTCCGCGCAAAATCAACGGAGTCCGCGCAGAAACGTCCGCGGCCGCACAGGCCTTGCTCTGCAGGGACATGCTTTAGTATTTTGGCCATAACTTTAGCTACAGATGTCCAAATTGCGATATCTTTACCTTTCTGGAAACTAGACACGAAGAGCTACAACTTTCATTTTAGATCACCTCAAAATTCCTTGTGGATCAAAAGATATGAGCTTCCAAAGTAGGACCAGCAACCTGCAATCTTGAGTGACCGCGGCCGTGGCCACTTTGACGCGGTCAGCGCTAGGCCAGCGTGCCCAGCGCGAAAAAGAGCGTGGTCTGTGCCACAACTGCTGCCCCCTCCATTTTCTAAGTTCCGGGGTGTCCGTATTCGCTCAAAACTCACCTGAAACACACCCGAGGCCCCCGGGACCTCAACCAAAAGCACCAACGCACCCTAAACATTATTCAACCTCGTTCCAATCATCAAAACACCTCGACTAACACCAAAAATCATCAAATCACATCGAATTCAAGCCTATGAATCTCAAGAACTTCCAAATTCCATTTTTGATCAAAAATCCAACCAAACCACGTCCGAATGACCTCAAATTTTTGCAGACAAGTCCAAAATGACATAACGAAGCTACAAAAACTCTCGGAATTCCATTCCGACCCTCGGATCAAAATCTCACCTATCAACCGGAATTCACCAAAATACTAACTTCGCCAATTCAAGCCTAATTCTACACCGTACCTCCAAAACCACTTCTGATCACTCTCCTAAGTCACAAATCACCTCCCGAAGCTAACCGAACCATTGGAACTCACATCCGAACCCTCTAACACATAAGTCAACATCTGGTTGACTTTTCCAACTTAAGCATTCTTAAAAGAGACTAAGTGTCTTATTTCTTATTAAAACCAATCCGATTTAACTCTAACACACTAAATACCGATAACGAAACATGAAGAAGCATAAAATGGGGGAAACGGGGCGGTAACTCACATGACGACGGGTCGGGTCGTCACACTACTATTCTGGCATACCTTGCCTTACATAGATATGCCCTATTTATAGGAGAAAATTTCAGGCAAACTAATCCTCTGTTGCGACAGTAAAAGTTGTCGTCGCGACGCTAATTACTTTATCTTTTCTTCTCATTGTGCTGCAACAATAAATGTCATCGTCGCGACGCTAATTGATATATCTTTTCTTCTTCATTGTCGCGACAAGAAAAGCAGGTGTTGGATCAATAATGGCATGACTCTTCCTTTCATTTCTTGATGCGTTCTTTTTTCTTCTTTTTTTCTTTTTTCTTCTTCTTCTTTTTTCCTTTTAAATAATCCTTCCCTGCAAGATTTGTTAGTACTTATAGGAGAGTAAATATAAATTATTCATGCTTTTTTTTTATACAAAAATATTATTTATTTACATATGAAAATACATGCCATATGATATATTGATATTACAACAACAACAACAACAACAACCCAGTATAATCCCACTTAGTGGGGTCTGGGGAGGGTAGTGTGTACGCAGACTTTACCCCTACCCTAGGGTAGAGAGACTGTTTCCAAATAGACCCCCGACATCCTTCCCTCCAAGAACTTCCCATCTTGCTCTTGGGAAGACTCGAACTCGCAACATCTCGGTTGGAAGTGGGGGTTGCTTACCATCAGAGCAACCCCTCTTGTCAAATTCCCCCATACTTGAATTTTTGCTCGTCCTCGAGGAAAAGATTTTCAAAATATATTGACTCTCTTTAAAAATCATTGTTTTCCTTGTAGGAAAGAAAATTTATTCAAAATAAGAATTTCCTTATTTCTCAAATTTGTTCAACCTTTTCAACCTCACAAAACTTTTGCCTTGCTTATGATCTCGTCTTTGTTCAGCAAAAATTTGCATCCTTTCACCTGGAACTCTTTAAAAATTGATAAAGTTATGGTCACCAACGATAAAAACACATATATATTTTTTTCTTTAACCATAAGCTTGCTCTTTATGTAAATCGCCACTAATGTAGTTTAAACACTGTTTTCTGAAATCTTTTAGGACTTTTTGGCTTGTAATGTTAAGCTTCAGGCTGGTAGGATAAATGTATATTTATAGTGATTTTTTTTCTTTTTTTTTTTCTAATGGAGCAACATATCTCCTGAAGTTTAGGGGCACTTTTCATTTCTTTTCCTCCCCTTTTTATTTTTATTTTTTATATTGCTATATACACTGGATATTTTCTTCATATATGATAACAATATTCACATGTACACCACTTCATATCTTTTCTTCATATATGATAACAATATTCAGATGTACACCACTTCATATCTTACCTTCTCTATTGTCTATATATATATTTAAAGCTCCATTTAAATTTTTAGCTGAAGAAGAACAATTATGGAGAAGTAATTATAGACATATGTATATCTATAATTTACTGGTTAAAACTGTGGTGTGATACGAAAGAAAGGTTTAGAGGCTTCAAATTTGGGTACTAGGGATAAATTTTTTTTTTATTTTTTATATACATATATAAAAGGCTCAAAAGGTATCAAAGAAAGCCTAATTCATTTTTCAAAAATCAGTGTCAACTATAATTTCGCCTTGACAAACATTCATAGCAAGTTCTAGTAAAGAGTTATTGATTCTACCTGTTGGCGCTCATAATTCTTCTCAACCCCAATGATTTCTTGAGGTGAAGAAACAAATCCTTACTTTCACAAAATCAAAATAATAAACCTGGAAGTTATGTGATTAAAGAGGAAAAGAGTTAATATTTGAAAGAATGAAGAGATCTTATGTTGTGAATTTAATACCTTCAATGAAACAATAATCTATTAAAGAGATGTATATATATATATAGTAGTACTATACATAACGTTAGATATAATACTTAGTACTATATTTACTGAAATAAGAATTTTTTTTTCTTTTTTTTTTTTGCATTTGGTGCTACCAAAGCATCAAAGAATACTTTACTGCTCAAGAATGGTGTATCTTCCCAGCCAAATGACCTGAATCTTTTTCCAATACTAACATAAAAGACAATGTTAATATGTTAAGAGTAGTAAAAATTAAGTAAAACAACTAAAAGACAGAAAAAGTACAACAAATAAAAAAACAAAGTACAAAAAGTAAAGACAAAGTGCAGTACTTTTAACAAGTGAAATATTTACACCATGGGATTGCTTCTTCAATAGACAAAAACACATTCTACCCATAAAGCTTCCCAGCAGTTGCTTTAAGACATACAGACAACATTTACTATCCCAAAATACTTCCAACCAAGTACTAACCAAAAGCACAAACATTAAAGATAGCTATCAAGATATTTACAATATTAACAAAGCAAAACATTAAAGATAGCTACCAACTATAGTACTATATATATTAAGCAGTGAAAGCATGAATTTTTTTTCTTAGGACTCCTTCTTCATACTTTCCTCCCCCATACTTAAACACTTCATCCTCCCGGATGAAGTCGCCGCTTTAGATTAAGCTACTTTTTTCCTGTCGCTCCACTCTCCTCACCGTTCTCAACCAAATAATCCTTCTGTTGTGGCTGTACCATGCTCGATTATCCCACTTCAATCACATGTGATGGTTCCATACTTGTTTGTCCAAACTGGGCTACTTGAACTGATGTCCAACCATCTGAAGAATCATCTCTTTCCTCCATTGGTTTCTTCCCTTTTTCTTCTACAAGTTTAGGCTTTTTTGTTGCTCTTGTTTCTGGATTAGGCTCCCTAATTCTTGGACCTCCAAATGCTGGTGTAAATATGGGAGAGGGTATAGAAAAAACAACAGTTAGATCTGGCAAATTAGAGAAGGTTTCGCTGCTATGATCGGATACAATAGGGGCAGTAGGTGGTGGTGGATTTTCTCTATTAGGGAGGGGGGTGGTTGCGAGTTTTCTATGCCCGCCATCGCTTCCAAATCTGCAAGTGTGTACCATCTTGGTATTGGGCAAGTATATGGATCTACGAATTCAAATGGTGGAAAAGTTGTTGGCTCATTGTAATTCCATTGCCGAGCTATTCTTTGCGTAAAATTTGCTAGAGCCCAAGACATGGTTGTACTATATATCATCTCCTGTATTATGAGATTCTCTAGCCTATCCAATTTCTTCATCAACCTATCCACTACACCATCAATTTTAGCATTCACTTCTTCCCTCATTCTTGCAATTTTTTCCTCCATGGACACAAACTTTTCAGCCAATGATTCCCTGATTTCCCTCATTCCTCTTGGAAAAATAGGAGGTTGTTTCCTGTTTCTCAAAAGAAGCTCTTCTTCTCCTTCTCTTTTGTATGGGCCTTTAGTTTTTGCAAGTTTCGACCACACTTTTTTGTCGATCTTTTTATTAGAAGGACTCAAAGTCTTTGGATTTACAATGATACCAGCTTCCTTGATCAATCTAGTTATGGTTGATGGAAACCATAAAGTCCCCACAGTGGGATCAAATCTACATAACTTCATATGGATATTATTGATTTTACCCACATTCAGTGGCATTCTTGAACAAATTACAAATAGCAAAGCTAATCTGTTCAAGTATATATCAGTTCCATGGGTATTTGGAATCACTCTGCTACTTAAAAAGGTAAGAAGTGGTCTAGCTTTGTACATAATATTTTGCCCTTTTAAACATACCTTAGCTACATTTGCATCATACCCCCAAGTAGCTCCAAATGGACATAACAAATGCTCCAGCTCATCTAGATTAGGATCGTTAATAAATGCTAAGGTTTGACTGTCATCCACTTGTGTGAGATGATACAAACGATTGATAACTTGTGGAGAACAATCAACTCTCATTCCTCTAACAGTAGAAAATTGAGCATTTTCATTTAAGTTTCTGTAAAATTCTCTCTCTAAGTCCAAGCAAAACTTTCCTAGTGGCTTAGAAAATTCACCCCATTGATAGAATTCTAGCACTTGAGACACATATTCATCCTCCTCCCCATCTTGAGGATCAAAAAATATTCCTTTCTCATGAATGGGGTTTCTTTCAAGATTTTCTTGAATCCATGACTCTCCATCCTGAGATGTATCTATTCTTGGAGGAGCAGTACTGTTGGGAGGCATTTTAATAAGACAAACTAAGTTTAGAGTTGAGGAGAAAGAGGAGAGAACTGGGGAAAACAAGAGGAGGCCTGAGATAGAATATTCCAGTTAAGAATTAACAAATTCCGGCAATGGTAAGTTTCATAAACTGGTCCCCCTTTAAATTAATTAGGTTTCAGCCTAGGGACTGTTGCAGCAGTAAATTAGATGGTTTGAAAAAAATGACAGAGAACTTAGGCTGCGACATTAATTCTCCTGATGCATCTTTGGCTTGTTGGTTCACTGATGGCCTTTAATTTCTGTGTCTCTTCAATTTACCCTTCTTTTTTTTGTTAATTTACTGCTGCAACATTGATTGCCTTTGGTGCATTTAATGACCTGACAAAGGTAATTATTGAAACTAGAAATAAGTACAGCAACTCTACGTGGGTAAGTAACATATATATGAAATGGAAAACTGGATTCTCAAAAAAAAAAAAAAACGTAGCTCATAACTAGTAAGTATAGGTAGTATAACAATATATGTATCTCATATTCCAGCAAGATATAATATAATATATATTAATATTATGTACATATTTACATTACTACTACATAGAACTTCTATATTAACTCTACGAATTTGATTTTTTTTTTTACATGGCTAATTTATATGGCAAAACTCTATTAACGTAAATATCTTGCAACCCAACAAAACAAGTGATTCTCAAATGAATAATTACAAATGGTAGATTAGGTAATTAAAAACTTAACTATTATATGAATATATGCACAAGTAGATATATGTAATTATAGAAGCTATTATAATAATTATTTGTATGTACAATAATCTTAGGTATAATTTTAGCTATACATATAATATATTTACTTGCTTGAAAGAAATTAGTTCTGAGTTTAATTTCGTCAGCTCGACTTATTTTTGTTGTTTTCTCATTGTATCACTGTAATGGACGAATGTCTCTAGTACTGTCCTCTAATGTATAACTTCAACCTGTGTCCATTAACTTTGAATTTGTCTCCACCATTGACATGTTGAATTTCAAAAGCTCCAAATTGGGTCACACCAGTTATTACATATGATCCTGTCCACCTTGATCTGAACTTACCTGGGAAAATCTTTAGGCGGCTATTATACAAAAGAACTTTGTCCCCTATTTTGAATTCCTTGTACCTGATTAACTTATCATGCCATTTTTTCACTTTCTCTTTGTACAAACATGCATTTTCGTATGAGCTTAATCGAAATTCATCTAGCTCATTGACCTGCAACAAATGTTGTTGACCGGCTTTTATTGGTTCCATGTTTAGTACTTTAATTGCCCAAAAAGCTTTACATTCTAGTTCGACTGGTAGATGACATGCTTTTCCAAAAACAAGCTTATATAGTGATGTGCCTATTGGTGTTTTATATGCTGTTCTATAGGCCCATAAAGCATCATCTAGTTTCAATGCCCAATCTTTTCTAGTTATTCCAACAGTTTTTTCCAAGATTCTTTTTAACTCCCTATTTGAAACTTCAACTTGGCCATTTATTTGAGCATGATATGGTGTACCAGTCTTATGTGTGACCCCATATTTAGATAATATGAGCTCAAATTGTTTATTCATAAAATGCGTACCTTGGTCACTGATGATTACTCGGGGAGTCCCAAACCGTGTAAAAATATTTTTTTTCAAGAAATTGCACACAATTTTTGCATCGTTTGTTCTGGTAGCTATTGTTTCTATCCATTTTGACACATAATCAACTGCAACCAAAATATATTCAAAAGAATGGGAGGAAGGAAAGGGACCCATGAAATCAATGCCCCATACATCAAATATCTCACAAATAAGAATGGTGTTAAGAGGCATTTCATCTCTTTTTGAAATATTTCACATTCTTTGACAGCGATCACATGATTGAACATATTGTCTTGCATCTTTGAAAAGTGATGGCCAATAGAAACCTGCTTCCAAGATTTTTGTTGTTGTGCGAGTTGCTCCATAATGCCCACCTACTGCTCCATCATGACATTGATTAAGATTTTTTGTCATTTCTTGTTCAGGAACACATCTTCTGATAATTCCATCTGCACAAAATTTAAACAAGTAAGGATTTTCCCAAAAATAATATTTTACGTCGGTCATGAGTTTTCTCTTTTGCTGATAAGAGAATTCCTTTGGTATCCATTTTCCAACAAGGTAATTAGCAATATCGGCAAACCAAAGGGGTTGGTTAACAATAGCGGTGATGGAGAAAATATGTTCATCCGGAAATTCTTCTCGGATATCCACTGTCTCAATTGGTGGATTTTCCAACCTGGAAAGGTGATCTGCTACCTGATTTTCCGTTCCCTTTTTGTCTTTAATTTCAAGGTCAAATTCTTGTAGCAATAATATCCATCTTAGCAATCTGGGTCTTGCATCTTTCTTCGCCAAGAGATATTTTAATGTTGCATGATCAGTGAATATTGTAACCTTTGTTCCTATTAAATAAGAATGAAATTTATCAAAAGCAAATACTACTGCCAATAGTTCTTTTTCTGTTGTGGCATAATTCAGCTGAGCTTCATTCAAAGTTCTACTGGCATAGTAAATGGGACGAAAATTTTTATCTTGTCTTTGTCCTAATACAGCTCCAATAGTTGTATCACTTGCATCACACATTACCTCAAAGGGTTTGTTCCAGTCTGGTGAGATAACAACAGGGGCATTTGCTAATTTTTCCTTAAGACTTTCAAATGCTTTACTGCAATCCTCAGTAAATCAAACTTTACATCTTTCATTAGTAGGTTAGTTAGAGGTTTTGTGATTTTTGAAAAATCTTTTATAAACCTTCTATAAAAACCTGCATGTCCTAAAAAAACTCCTAATGCCTTTAACAGTGGTGGGAGGGGGTAATCCTGCTATTAGATCAATTTTTGCCTTATCAACTTCTATCCCTTTAGCAGTAATTTTATGTCCTAAAACAATTCCCTTTGTGACCATGAAATGACATTTCTCCCAATTAAGAACTAAATTTGTCTCTTTACATCTCTTAAGAACTAAGGTCAAGTGCTGAAGACAATCTTCAAATGTTTTGCCAAAAAGTGTAAAGTTATCCATAAAAATCTCCAGAAACTTCTCAGTCATGTCAGAAAAAATGGCTGACATGCAACGCTGAAATGTAGCAGGGGCGTTACACAAACCAAATGGCATTCTCCTATAAGCATACGTTCCATGGGGACATATGAAAGTTGTCTTATCCTGATCTTCTGGTACAACTGGAATCTGGTTGTAACCTGAATAATCATCAAGAAAATAGTAAAAACCATGTCCTGCTACTCTTTCCAACATTTGGTCAATGAAAGGTAAAGGAAAGTGATCTTTTCTAGTAGCGTCATTGAGACGTCTGTAATCAATACAAACTCTCCATCCTGTAACTGTCCTTGTAGGTATGAGTTCATTATTTTCATTTTTCACAACAGTCATACCTCCTTTTTTTGGTACTACTTGCACAGGACTTACCCAAGGGCTGTCAGATATGGGGTAGATGATACCTGCTGCCAGAAGTTTCACCACTTCTTTTTTAACTACCTCTTGCATTGCTAGATTAAGTCTCCTTTGAGGTTGAACTATTGGTTTGTAATCTTCTTCCATGAGAATTTTGTGCATGCAAATGACTAGGCTGATTCCTTTGATATCATCTACAGTCCATCCCAAAGCTTTCTTGTGTTCTTTCAAGACTCTAATCAATTTGTCTTCTTGTTCTGCAGTCAAAGAAGAGGAAATGATCACTGAAAATTGTGATACTTCAAGAAAAATATATTTTAAATGAGAAGGTAAAGTTTTAAGTTCAATTTTTTGTTGAACTTCTTTTGATAAAACTTCCTCATTTTGTGGTCCACTTTCCAGTGTTTCAGCTTCTTCTTTAATTCTTGGGTCATCATCATTTGTAGAGCCAGAATTTACCAGACATCTTTCTAATGAGTCAGAGATTAGTTGATTATCTTTGTATTTATCTGCAAGATCATTTAATAAGTCAATGTGAAAATAAGAAGATGATGACTCATCATCAGGATATGTCATTATTTTCTGCATGACAAAGATGACTTTCTCTTCACCGACCCTTAGTATCAATTGTCCTTGATGAACATCGATGATTGCTCTACCGGTTGCCAGAAATGGTCTCCCCAGAATCAAAGGTACATCACTATTTTCTTCCATTTTAAGTACTATAAAGTCTACTGGAAATACAAACTTGTCAACTCGGACAAGTACATTCTCAATAATTCCCTTAGCATTTTTAGTACTTGAATCAGCTAGCTGTAAAGAAACAATTGTATTTTTCATTCCCCCAAGTTCTAATTTTCTAAAAATTGAGAAAGGCATCAGATTTATTGAAGCGCCAGAATCACACAATGCTTTTTCAAAATGAACACCTCCAAGAGTACAAGGAATTGTAAAACTGCCTGGGTCACCAAGTTTTTGTGGAAGCTTATTTTGAAGAATAGCACTGCATTTTTCTGTAAGTTTAACTACAGAGATTTCTTCCAATTTTCTTTTACTTGACAAAATATCTTTCAAAAACTTGGCGTAGGAGGGCATTTGCATTAAAGCCTCAGTAAATGGAATATTTATGTAAAGCTGTTTCAAAATTTCAAGAAATTTAGAAAATTGTTTATCAAGATTTTCTCTTTTCATTTTCTGGGGAAAAGGAATGTCCTCAGAGGGAGGATTTTCTTGTGAAATTGTTCTTTCTTTTCTTTTTTTCTTTTGTTCTTCTGGCTGTTCAGATGTTACCTTGGTGGAGTCTCCTTTTTCCTGTTTTTCTTCCTGTACCTTGCCTTGTCGATTTGGATATGGGTCATCCAAATTCTTTCCTGATCGTAACGCAATGGTTTTGAGATGCTCTTTCGGATTTTTCTCAGTGTTGCTTGGCAATGGTCCTTGAATTTTTCCTGACAAAAGAGTTGCCAATTGACTTACCTGAATTTCCAGATTTTTCAACGATGAATTATGACTCTCCATTTTCTCATATGTAGCCTTTATGTATTTGTACATCAAATCTTCAAGGCTAGGTGTATGAGACTGTTGTGGCTTAGGCTGATAAGGTCTAAAATTTTATTGCACCCTATTCTGATTCTGAAATCCTGGTGGTCCTTGTACCTATTGTTTTAAAAACTGTGAGTTTTCAGCACCATTGGGGTTACTCTATTGGAATCCTGGATGTTTCTGAGCCATGGGACTTCCATAGGGGTAAGATTTGTAGCTAATTAAGTTTACCTGTTCATCATTCTGATTTGTGGCTTGACATTCATGATTGAGATGATTCTCACCACAAATGTCACAACCTTCAGATTGTTGTGGATTCACCTTAAAAGTTTCAAACTTTTTTGCTAAGGAAGCAATTTGTTGAGTTAAGGTGTTCAGAGCATCTACCTGGTTCACAGTCACTGCCTTTTTATAGTAACACGGTCAGATGGCCACTGCATTGCATTTTCAGAAATTTCATTTAACAATTGTAAGGCTTCATCAGTAGTTTTTCCCATTATGGAACCTCCGGCAGCTGCATCTATAACATTTCTTGATGAGGGTTTTAACCCGTGATAAAAAATGTATAGAAGCATGTGATCGGGAATTCCATGACGAGGACATTTTCTCAATAAACCTTTTAATCTTTCCCAAGCCTGATAAACTGACTCAGTGTCAATTTGCAAAAAATTATTAATATCTTGTCTCATTTTTGTTATTTTAGCAGGAGAAAAATATTTGTTTAGAAATTTCTGAGTCATCTGATCCCATGTTATGATGGATCCTCTAGGCAAGCTACGTAACCAAGCTTTAGCTTCTCCTTTCAGAGAAAAAGGAAAAAGCCTTAGCCTAATTGCATTCGGTGATACCCCGTTATACTTAGCTGTTTCAACAAGCTCAAGAAAATCAATCAAATGACTATGTGGGTCTTCACTGGATCTCTAATGAACTGGCAAGATTGTTGAATTGTTTGGATCAAACCAGTCCTGATTTCAAAATTGTTAGCTGCCACAAGAGGTCTTCTAATACTTGATTCACAATCAAATTGATCAGGTCTAGCATAATCCCTCAGAATCATATTAGCTAGACGTGGTGCTACTTCATCGAATTGGTCTTCTGGAATTTGGGGTGGATCATTGAGAAGTCCTTCATCTTGTTCCATGTCTTTTCTAGCTGTGCTATGAAAAGTTGAAGTTTGTCCTTTCCTGCGCAATCATAAAGATCTTTCAATTTCAGGATCGTATTTAAACAACTCTGTAGAAGAAGAGCGGGTCATAAACTAGCTGAAATTCCTGAGAATAAGAAAGAAAATAAAATAAGCATTAGAAAAAAAATAGTTTCCCAAATTAGTAAGAAGATAATTAATCTGAAGTAGATAATTGCCAATCCCCGGCAACTGCGCCAAAAATTTGACGAGGCCAATGTGCATAGGAATTTTTGCTCGTGCTTTGTCAAATTATAATACAGTTTAAGATATCGTCCCACAGAGATTGGAACATCTATGCTACGGATTTAGATTATCTTCATCACTATTTAGGAGAATTGAATTTATGAGTGAGCGAAAGTTCTAAGATTTTTTGAGGCAAAAAACTAATTGAGTAGAAATAATAAGAAAGTGTTGGGAATCCTTGAAGCCGCTTGATAAGATTAATATAATAAGATTCAAACTCTAATACTTATTTCTCGAAAGTATAATTGCTTATTTCTAATACAATTATATTTTCTTCACTTTAAAGTAACTATCTAAAACACCTCTTCCGATTAGTGTAATTAAATAATTTACAATTAGTGATGATAAGAACAGAAATATTTTCTTGCCTGAGTTGTACCAATAATAACAAAAACCTCTTTCGATTAGTTCTCGTTAGATCAATAGACTTAATCAAATCACTTTCTTTTCCGGATAAAGATTGAAATAAGTAAGACTAAAGACACTTGTAAGTAGCTGCGATTATATTAATTTGCCCAATGACTATTTTATTTATAACTATTCGCTGCAACTTATTTTGCTTCTTCCGAATACAAAAATTAGCACAACGGTAGTTATAAAATAGAATAGTTAGATTTGACCATATTAAATAATCAACACCTTATTACTTTGGCACAAAAAAAATGGAGATTTGGGCAGCTTCTCGGACAAGAGCATATAGAACTGAATATATATTATAGTAACTTAGCAAACTTTTTCAAGTATCCCAACTGGAGTAGTTTACTTCATTATGGAGTAGATAAGAGTACTACTAAGATGATAAAGAAACAGAATACTTCCTAAAAGAGAAAGAAATATTAACTGCCAAAATCTAAGCTAGAGAATCCAATTAAGAGATCGACTCTTTTCTACTATTCTGGCATACCTTGCCTTACATAGATAGGCCCTATTTATAGGAGAAAATTTCAGGCAAACTAATCCTCTGTTGCGACAGTAAAAGTTGTCGTCGCGACGCTAATTACTTTATCTTTTCTTCTCATTGTGCTGCAACAATAAATGTCATCGTCGCGACGCTAATTGATATATCTTTTCTTCTTCATTGTCGCGACAAGAAAAGCAGGTGTTGGATCAATAATGGCATGACTCTTCCTTTCATTTCTTGATGCGTTCTTTTTTCTTCTTTTTTTCTTTTTTCTTCTTCTTCTTTTTTCCTTTTAAATAATCCTTCCCTGCAAGATTTGTTAGTACTTATAGGAGAGTAAATATAAATTATTCATAGCTTTTTTTATACAAAAATATTATTTATTTACATATAAAAATACATGAATAATTATACTTATCATTACACCTGCTAAACCAGGACCAAAAGATTACAAAGTCATGATGCTAATGGTGTATACTGTCGAGTCGTCCATTGGAGTTGAGATTGAGAGTGGAAGATAGAGGAGAAATTCCTTAGATCCTTTTGAATTGATAACTAATTTAATATGAGTTGACCCTCTCCTTTGGTTTTACTATCACTGTCTTCTTCAATAGCTAGATTTTGCTTATTCATCAGAAATCTGTATTGACTGACAAGTTGTCACGATCCGGAATCCCAACCTCGGAGCCGTGATGGCGCCTAACATCCATTTGCTAGGCAAACCGACGTGAGATAGTTAAATAGCCAATTTTTAATGGTTTAAACAAATGATTATAAATAACGAGAAGTAGAAACGCAATCTAATACAGTACCAACATAAGTTACGTGATAATATCTACTCCCAGAGACCCGGAGTCACGAGTACACGAGCAACTAGAAGTTCTACAAACAGAATCTGAAATAAATACAATTGTTTCGAAGGAAATGAACAGTAAAAGAGGGAAGACAAAGGGGACTTCAAAGTCTGGGGACGTCAGTAGATCTACATCAAGTCTCGATATGTAATTATCCGAGCTAACAGACCTCACACACCGCTGGAACCAATACCAGAATCTGCACAAGAAGTGCAGAAGTGTAGTATGAGTACAACCGACCCAATGTACTCCGTAAGTATCGAGCCTAATCTCGATGAGGTAGTGACGAGGCTATGACAAGACACCTACATAAATAAAACTGTACAAGTATATACACGAAGCAGTAACAATAACAAAAATTAACAATGTACAAACTAGGAGGGAACATGCGAAAAGAAAGATATGATAACTACGACAGGTATGACATCACGTAATAGCCAAATAAATCATCAACCAATGAAGACGGATAAACCGATGGTATAAAAATAGCACGACATCACCTTTCGTGCTTTTACTCTCATCCTTACCATGAAATGATGACATAAATGGAATGGCACGACACCAGCCTTTGTGCTTTTACTCTCAATCTCACCATGTAACAATGAATAAATGAGATGAATGACACGGCATCACCCTTCGTACTTTTACTCTCTTCCGTGCCATAATATAATGAATGAGTGATATAAATGGCACAGTATCACCCTTCGTGCTTTAACTCTGTTCCTCACTATGTATTATTCAATAAATGAGATAAATACAATGATACGACATCACCCTTCGTGCTTTTACACTCTTCCTTACCATGTAATGAAGATAATATAAATTTGGAAAATAAATAATGCGGAGAATGTATTTAATGTCAGATATGATGACAATATACCAAACTTCAACTTCCAAAATACTCAACAATTACGAAATAAGCAATAATTATGGAAGGAATAGTCAAAGAAGTGATAACCTAACCTAAGCATGGATATCATGATTAGTAATGCAACAAAACACAAGGAAACAAGTTCCGTCCACATACTTTAACCCAACAACAACACGTAAGTACTCGTCACCTCATATATATATTGTTCCCACACATTAAACATGTAGCAAATAGACTAACAAGTCTTAATCCCTCAAGTCAAGGTTAACCGCGACACTTACCTCACTCCGAAATCAAATCAAAACTCAACCAGAGCCTTTCCTCTAAAATTCGCCTCCAAACCAATCGAATCTAACCAAATATGTTTCAAACAATTCAAAATAAGCTTTAGAAACTACCCATGAGTGATGAAGATTCAATCTTTAATGATTTCGAAAAAAGTCAACAAAAGTTAATCCCGAGCCCGCCTGGTCAAAAACCCGAGATTCAAACCAAAATTCAATTACCCATTCACCCCCGAGCCTGATTATGCGATTAGTTTCGAAATTCGATCTCAATTTAAGGTCTAAATCTTAATTTTACAGAAATCCTCAATCCTACCCAAATCCCTAATTTTCTACCATGAAAGAGCGTAGATTAAGGTTAAAAATTAATAGGTGTTGATGAAAATGGAAGAAAACAGTTAAAATATATTGGCCTTTGAAGTGGTGATGAAATTCTTCTTCAAAATCACCTCTAGGCCGAGCTCTAATGTGGAGATGGTGAAAAATGGGTTAAATCCCGATTTTTAGAAGTTTAAAAGACTGGGCGTCAGGTGTTCATCACGTTCGCGAAGAGCACTGGCCAATTGGCCAACGCGATCACAATCAACCCTCCACGTTCGCGTAGGTTTAGCCCCCATTGCCTTCGCATTCGCATAGAGTAAAAGATCAATTTCTCAGTCCCCCCCTCCTAACACTACACGTTCGCGAAGGAATGGTCGTGTTCGTGAAGGGTACCCCCCACTGCTCCACGTTCACGACCAACTCATCGCGTTGCGATGAGTAATTTCCTCCCCAGCCCAAGTTACTCTTCACGATCGCGAGAGTAGCTTCGCGATCAAAGAATGATGCACCTGATATCAGAAAACTCACAAATCACTCATATCCGAAACTCACCCGAGCCCTTCGGGATCCAAACCAAACATGCACACAAGTGTAATAACATCATACGAACTTGCTCACGCGATCAAGACGCCAAAATAACACTTAGACCTACGAATCAGACATCAAAATGAATGATATTTCCAAAGAAACTCAAGAACATGCAGATTTACAACTGGACGACTGAATCGCGTCAAATCAACTTCGTTTTGCCCCAAATTTTGCAGACAAGTCATAAAATTTCACCTACTCCAAGTTCCGGAACCAAAATCCGAACCCGGCAGCAACGAAGTCAACCTACGGTCAAACTTAGGAATTCTTTAAGACTTAAAATTACTCCCTCCGTTCCAGTTTATATGAACCTATTTCTTTTTTGGTCCGTTCCAAAAAGAATGACCTCTTCCTAAATTTGGAAACAATTTAGTTTAAACTTACAATTCTACCCTTAATAAGAAGCTTTTATAACCACACAAATACTCTGGGCCCCTTTTTGACTTGTTTAGAACCACAAATTTCAAAATTCTTCATTTTTTTCTTAAACTCCGTACCCAGTCAAACAGGTTCACATAAATTGGAACAGAGGGAGTACTAGTTTTTAACAAATTACTTCACTCAAGTTAGGGACTTCCGAATTCGATTCTTGGCATACGCCCAAGTCTCAAAATCACGATACGGAGACCCCAGGACCGTCAAAATACAGATTCGGATCCGTTTACACCGAGTGTTGACTGTAGTCAACTCAAATGAGTATTAAGGTCACATTTTCTTAGATTTTGCACATAAAAACTTTTTGAAACAAGACATGAACTGTGCACGCAAATCAAGAAATACTAAACGAAGCTAGCCGAGGTCTCGAAACACAGAAATAAAGGCTAAAACTAAAAATGACTTTTTGGATCATCACAGAAGTAGTAAATAGAGCATGGATTTCATGCAAATAGTATTTGAAAACATTAAACTTTTTCTACCTAGTAATATAACAATAGAATGTAGTAGGGGTATACATGTCAAAAATTTCTCCAAATGGTTAGATTGATCAGTTGAAGACTTATGTAGTTGTTAGAGGCTACGAACTGTGTTCGTCTGTCAGTACGGTACGATATTTAGATATTTCGATTTGGTATTTTCGGCTTTCGATTTTTTCAAATACTATACCAATGCCATACCTAATTAAATTCAGTATGGTTCGATTTTTCTCCTTTCGGTTTCGGTTTATTCAGTTCGATAATTTCTGTTTTGTTCGGCTTGAATATTAACTGTAATACTCTTAATTAAAGTACTTACAAATACAAATCTATAAGGGTTCTATCTCATCTGACTGTTAACAAAATCTTTATTCAAAACCAGCAAGTATCATCCAAGAGAAAAAAGGTGCATAAAAGAATAAATTTGATCCTTGAAATTGTCTTATTACTTGCTTAGAGTTAATTAATTGTTGAACTTAAAGAATACTATAAGGATTAATCCAATAGATGCAACAATAATACACGAGCAACAAAGTAAGAAACACCCCAAAACCGTAAAAACATTACGTACTGCCAACCTCGAACATAAATGCCAAAGAAAATTATTAACGTATAGTATAATCAATAGTATATAATATGTAACTTAGTATATATTCCGGTATGGTATCGGTATTGCGGTATTATTTTTTTAAATACTACATATCATACATAATACCAATATTTTTAAAAACTTAAACCAAATAACGTACCAAATATCCAATACCCACATACCAAAATTTTCGGTTTCGGTACGGTAATTCGGTATTTACCATATTATGCACAGCTCTACTACGAAGAGTTTTTTTTTTTTTGAATTGTCAGGAAAATTTTTCCCATACCAATGATTGTCTCTGTTTGATCAGTTTTGCCATTAGGCGCAGCTATTAAATTGATTGCAAGAGAAAATGAAGTAATGTAGGGTAAAACTTAAATTAAATATGTCCTAGAAAAACTTATTTCCAGTGGGAAGCAACCAGCATTTTATACAATTGAATGGAAACAAAATTTTCTTATCTTAGTTTTAGCAGGGGCGGTTGTCAGGCTATAACTGACAAACAAGAAAAGGAGTTGCAGTAGTTCTAAAAACTATCTGATACCTTTTAATCCGCTATATCAAATAATTAGATTTCTACTTATGACATACCTATACAAAAGCATTGATTTCATTTCCAGATAAGCACAATGCAGAACTTCAGCTCAGCAGCATTTCATGCCACTCAACTTCTCCTCATAGGATAGATGACCTGTACTTATCAGGCGTCATGGAACCTCGGCTAGGCAAGGTTGGCATCACAATCAATTCTCGAGGCACCAATCAAGGTCATGCAATAAGCGCGCTCATCATCTTCTACTCTCAGCCTAACATGATATCTGAGAAGCTGTTTGACATATTGCAAACTAGGGAAGTTCGAAAAATGACTATTCATCATCTCGAGTTTGTCCTTGGAGGGAATATAGCTCGACCTTTTTCTGTATTTGGGAAGCTCTCTGATTTTCCTTTCTCCAAATTTGGATGGATTTCGTGTTTTGTTCCTCGATCTGGATGCTGACCGTCGGGGTGATGAAGAGCATGGTGACCATCTGATGTACTCTTTTCTGTGCTTTGAGATGCTTGAAACTTGTCAGGGTGGTGAGGTTCGGACCCTTCACCTCTTTCATTGTTTTTGACAGTCTCGCCAGACTGGCTTTTGTCTAGGTATTGGAGTTCACTTGCAGTTAATTGAGTCCGACGTTCTTTCAAGAAGTTTAGCCTGTTTGTCAGCTTTGATAATGCTGATGTTGTAGCATTAGCTCCCTGTCAATCATAGATGTTTAATAAATTATTTGTAGACCCTAAAGATATATAAGATTGATACAGAAGATTTTATGCCAAATACTGATGTGATGTGCAAAAAAGATCTTCTGTCAAATGCATAATCAACAGGTATTGAATCTGTCTCAACACAATCCTTTTTATGTTCAATGATCTTAAAATGTCTGAGCAAGGCAGTATAAACAGTAGAATGCTTGAAACATCTGATATGGAGAAGAGAGTATTAAAGAAAAGGCAGGTCTTAGTTCATATTTCTCGCCGAAGCCATCTCAAAGTATGAAAATTTCAATAAATTGCCTCAAGCAGAGACTCAGCTTTTGTTGCTTATGCCCACAGGAAAAAGAGAAAATAGAAGTTCAAACTTCCAGATAAATCATATAACTTACCTCATTCCTAGAACTAGATTTTCTACCACTGGCTGAAGGGGCCCTGCTCATCCCCGCTTCCACAGAAGAGTTAGTACTTTGTGATGAAGCCGCTTGCTTACTCTGTGGATGTTTATTTGCCGACAATGGAGATTCATACTTATTGTCTTTCTCACTATCCGCCTTGTTCAAATTGGTCTCGTGCTGCAGAGAAAACTACATTAGTCATAAACTGCAACTACATGGATGTTCCATGATTATTAGGGTAAATAATTTTCAATACATCTGTTAAAAGAACAATTTAAGACCCAGGCTATGCTACGGTGACAAATTGATACAAATTAATAGCACCAAACTCCGTAAAGTATAAAAAACCAGCCGAGCTAAACTAGATTTATACTGCTTACACGTCCCATTAATGTTTTTTAACCTCTTCTTTTCTAATTACTGCCAAATTGTTGACTTAACATATTTTAAGTTTTTGTTTAGATAAGGCTCATATAAAAGACGTTTGGGGAACGGCACCAAAGAGAAATAAAAAAGGACCCACATATGCAACAAAAATAGGTGTTCCTCTGCATCAAAAAAAATTCAGCAATTTCAACGAGAGTACAAAACTACCTGCAAATGAAAAAGACACAACTACACATCTTTATATATAACCGCATATCTTAATATTTTGTGCCTGTTAATTGACGTACAGATTGTCATTTACCTTCTCTTTTTCTTAGTTTGTAACAGATAGTAATTTTTTGATAGATAACCCCACAAGTGCTACATTTTCACTTCTTTTTGGAAAACATTTGAGAGCTAATTCAAGCTACATCTTCCATTTTGAGCACAAAGTTTACGTAATCCAATTTTTTTGTTGAAGAGTAACAAAAGAAATGTGCTCATGGAGCATCTCCATTTACTTTTTATTGTCCAACTTCATGGAAATTCAACTCAGAGGGTAAATAATAGGGACAATCGCAAATATCCTCCAGGTGCAGTTCTAAAACTTTTCAGACAACATTCTCAAAATACAACAAGAAATCTAACAGGTCATGTATACAGTTGCAACAATACCAGTTAGAGACATTCTATCCAATTAATATGCACAGAAGTGGGAATATTTTAACATCTGCATTTGCTAAAAAAAATAATCAGAAGAATTAAATAATTGTCGTCTTTCACTTGCAAGGTTAACCTGTTAGATTGAGCAATTGATTTTGAAGTACAGAGATCCATATCTTGTTAAATTTTCAGTTGGCTTAGCTTCATGAGGTTGCAGTTTCTCTACATTCAATCGTTGCAAAACCAGAAAACTTTGTTTTTTGGTCAAAGGATACCATGAAATATGTACCTTACTTCTTGCAGACTTTTCAAAAGTTTTTGAAGCATTAGTTTCCATATCCTTATGTTTATCCTTGCTGCACCAAGATCGAGATGGTGAAGAATAAGAAACAAATTAATCGAGATGGTGAAGGATAAGAAACAAATTAAAGCAAATTGCAATGGAATAACAACCACGAAGTTGCTCGTTGCGTTAAAAACATCAGAACTCCTTAATATTCAACCTATAGACTAAATGTCTTCCTACACAAGCAGCAAGGTAAAACAAGTGCATTCTTGGAGTTTAACTTAGACAAGAGGGAAACAGCATTCCAAGATCTTCCATTTTCTTCCTTATCTTTCATTGATATGAATAGCATGGTTGCAGAAGCGGGAGATTGGAGAACAAAAAAGTGTAGGGATAACAATCTAAAACCTTACCTGGAGCAAGATTGTACCATGGAAATACAACATAAATAGGAAGAAGCAACACAAGGATTACCTTTTTCCGTGATTATTTAGACTTTGCTGCGGTTGATTGCCCAAGTCAATACGAAGTCTGGAATTTTGTTCACGTTGTTTACTAAGCTGCAATCCAAGATCATCAACCCTCTGTTTCAGATTGATGATATCTGCCTCTTCCTGAGCAATCTCCTGAAGTTCTTCCTTCATCTATACCATAAAGAAAATTATAATTTCAGCATAAGCAAGTGTTATCTATGTTGCAGGGAATCTCCAAAATGCTGTTGCACGATCCTCTAAATACACTGCTTTTGGAGGATCCAACACGCACCTGGCGACATTTTCGGAGAGACCGAGCAACATAGAGCGTTATGCAATAAATTGGCAAGTTGAAAGAAAACTGACCGTCCCATCTATACTGGAAGAGATAGGTAATTTGCCTTCAATTCCAGCTTCCAGGAGTATCCTTAACTCCGTCTCCTTCTGTAGTTGCTCCTGAAGCCTTGTTACCTAACATGCCAACAGTTCATTGCACTCATTTGTAAAACTGCACATGGGAATGATTAAGCTTCTATTTGCTAAGGACAGTTGGGGATATATGATGACAAAGAACAACAAGTTTTTATCATCCACGGAGTTTCAATCTATTTGGTGTATGATTCCAGTAAAGAAGAAAGCACAGTAGTTTTGTGGAGCTGCTCCACAATGTATCATGTGGAGCTTGTTGAAGGAAAGAACTAGGAAATGATTTTGTGGACAAGCAGCCACTCTTGACAGTAATAGGTGCTTTTGTATTTTGAGTTTCTGGTTTAGCTATGGGAATATTAGATAGAAATTCAGATTTCTGAGCTTCTTGGAGCTATTGATATATGGTTATACAACACTTTTTTAGCATTCTTCTGTGAATAAATATTCACTGCTTGAAACAAACAAACAAAAAAGAAGAAACAAGTTAACCAAGAGTAGTCTAACACAGAAATGAGTTAAATTTTGCATTTGGTTACTTGGATGGATTAGACTATATTCTGCTCCATCTAAATAAAATCATATCAGTACTTGTAAATGCACAATCTCTTTCTGGAAAAATTATTATATCAGCGACTCTCCTGACAAATGCTCATCACTCTTGAGTTATTTTAATGGGTCCACCAGAGTAGGTGCGAAAGCAACCCAGGCTATGTGATCGCTTAGCTCAACCAGTGAGCAAGGTTGGAAACCAACAGCCTTTATAGCATCTCAAGTCTTCCGACCGGTTGGCTATATTTTAGAAATTCTGGCTATGATAAGAGTTGTATCTACCCCTAATAGGCCTAGTTCGTGATTGAATAAATCCTAGCGAGGTTTCATTAAGAAGGAATGAGCAGTAAAAAGTTCAACTCGCACCCAACAATAAGAGGGAAAGGAATCTAGAATAGCACCTACATATTTTTCAAGTGTTAGACGATGCTCATGCAAAGCATTCTTTCGTTTCTCCAGACTTTCATGCAAAAGGGCGTTGCCTTTGACCTATAATGAAGAGAAACGTGCAGCACAAAGACCAAATATAGAAAGTTAAACAAAAAATAATTGAAAGGTAATTCAGATGTGAAAACTGATGAGACTTCTTAAGAAAAGAGAATCTCATAACACGTACCGCCTCTTCAACCCTTGTTTGTAGGTCAGTTTTAATAGCCTCAAGCCTCTGGATTTCATCCCTAGAAACAAGTCCAAACATAACAGTTACCTAATTGTAAAATCCATCCAAATTAAATTAGAATGCAAGGCACTTTTTGAGGCAGGATAAACCGTGAGGGTGCTTGGGGTTAGGAATCATTGGTCATGGTTTTTCATCAGGGAGTGCAAGTGCTGTTTGCATGATTATATTTGATATTTGCAGCTTTCTATTCTTTAGTAAGTAAGGTTAGTACTTATACATGCAACGTGATTGTTCTCCCATTGTTTTCATTTAGTAGCCGTCCTTTCTTTAGAATATTTGGTTGACCATCTTTATTATGAATTTTAACTCTTGATAAATGCATCACTTACTCATCATCAAAGGGGATGTCAATTGATTCCATGGAGAGGTTCTTCTTGGCCTAAACTCAGAAAGAAAAACCAAGAAATGAAAAATCAGAAAATACACCAATGTTTTAGTCATAAAAGAAATGCAAAGTCAATACATGGATATCCACGTTTGATTTGTTTAGAAAATGCTAAATTAAGCAACAAAAATGTGTGGGCATTATATGGCAAAGGAAAACCATAGTAGCAAATGAGAAAACAAGTCACACTCTGAGCTGAGTAACTGTGAGCGAAAGGACAATAGTACTCACAGGAGTACGACCCCAGACAGCAGGTCGGCGAACACTGCGCAGAGGTCCATTTAATATATCCGTTGACTTTTGAGAAGTAGATGTTTCAACATGTCCAGGTCCTACTTGTTCACCAGATTCATTTCCTTGTGTTCTCGAATTTTCATGACTTTTAGGCAGAACGTTCTCACCCGCTTCATTGACATCACGCTGAACAGAAGTTTGAGGTAGACTTGTCGGTGAGCTCCCATTAGCTTTGACGTCGCTGTCCACTTCAGGAGTCTTTAAACTAGCTTTAGAAACTCGAGAGCTCTGTATAATTACTCTTGTTAGTTACATTATGTGAGAGCCAGCTTAGGCTGGAGCAATGAATATGTACTGGAAAGCAGTATAAGAGGGCTGCACACAGCACCAGACAGAAGGAGAATTAAATCCCCATCAATAAGCATTTATGAGAAAACTTGCCAGTTTCTTAATAACCAACTCAAGAACTAACTACAGAGTGCTATTTCCTTATAAATTGGTGAGGATCAGTATCATATTTATTCCAAGCCACCTAGAATATTAATCAATTAACAAGTAAAGCACAAGTTTTCAAGGATCACTAGAGAAGCTAATTATCCTGCTGCACCTGAATGAATGGTAAAAGTAGGAAGAGGGACTGGGAAGTTCCAGCATCACACAACGGACAGTACCTCAACAAAAGAAGAAGGCTGAGAATAGAACAGTGAAGACACTAAAGAAATAACCTTGTTACTATCATCACTTTCGCCAACCTCATTGGTTGTTGCACAGGAGTCATGATCAGAATCATCAACGTCAGCATGAGAGCTCTCTTCTGCATCATCATCATCGTCTTCTTCTTCTTCATAGCTGTAATCATCATCAGTAAATTCTTCTCCACTCTCGGTTCCACTACCATCTGAGTCAGAGTATAATTCAGGCGATACAGAGCCTTCCTGCAAGGATTTAAAACTTTAGTCCAAGAGAAGAGAATAGGAGGTCCACAAAGAAGATTTCATTCTCTTCTGGATATAGAAGATTAAAAACAGAAAGATATGTAATCACTATGAGCTTCCAAAAGAACCAAACATGTTCGCCACTCAATATAAGAGTCAGGTGCAGAAGCAACTAAGGAAGTACAGAACTGAAGATGATGATGTAAACCATACCCCAAACAATTTGCCATACTCCTCTAGCAATGTGATGACGATGGCTTGAGCATGGTTGGCTGCAGCAGCTGCCTGCAGAAGTTGAACAGAGCTATCACCACTCATAGCAAAGTCATTTCCTAGCTCACAGTCTCCAGCTAGAAGTGGGCGAAGAAGTAAAGGTGCCATGCAAGCTGCCACTGCTGATGTGCTCATTCTATTTTGAGTTTTGTGAGAAACCACACTTTGCATCATCATAAGAATCCTGATGGACATCAGATAAAGCATCACATGTGTTAAATACATAGATACATACATAGAGCTAACTGAAATTATCTGCTGGGAAATAAAATGTTCAGACCAAAAAGCACCATATTGATGATACCAAAACGGTTTAAATGGGGAGTACACTGAAACCGGTGAACTGTGAAATTTCACATACAAAATCAAATAACAGGAACAGCAAGAAAAGAAAACCTCTGCAGCAACCGACGGTTTGGTTCTGGAAATGTCTCCAATATAGCTGTACGCATAGCGTTGACTCTAATGCCACGCTCAGTTCCTATCAACAATCACAAAAGCATTTTAACAAATGATATTCACAAGGTACCAATCATCTAACTATTGCTGTTGATGGGAAATGTACAAATACCCTAATCTCGTGATGAAGGCCACAGAAACACTTCAGGCCAACATTCATGCTAGGATAAAACTTATATGATGACAATTTGTAAATCCTTTTTTCTGTTGGCTTTGACCTGACTCAGAACAAAGTTCAAGCCCAAATTGACAAGCAGCTTCCAAGAAGTCATATTTTGCAAATAAACTCCATGCATAAATATGTATATTTCATTTTGTGCCAGTTGAATTGGATAAGCATGAATTGAATGTGCATTCGCTTTAGCGCAAAAATAAACTCTATGCATAAATATGTATATTTCATTTGGTGCCATTTTAATTGGATAAGCGTGAATTGAATATGCATTCGCTTCAGCACATAAATCTAATAATAGCTACTTCATATGGAAGGATGGTCTAAAGACTGTATCACAGGACTCCTGATTTCACAAAAAGAAGTTGAGAATCACGTAACAAAGGCACCATGTTATAATGTGGTACCTTAATACATCTAAATCATTTGGATGTATAGGCATTTTAACCTATTTATTCCCTCAAACATCTGCCCAATGTTGGATGGAGAAGTGAGAACCATGAGAAACAACTTAAGTTGATAGGCTTGAGACATTTATGTACACATTAGGTTCATAGGTTTCTCAAAAAACGAAGAGAAATCCAATTTCAGCAGGGCCAAACCAAAAAACTTCACAAATCCGTTTTAATAAAACACTCATGCTGAATGCAATCGAGATATCACGTCTTTACTGTCAAAGGGCTCTAGCAAATATTTCCTCAGGAAAAATGGATCAAGCACGTCATGCTATTCAATGAAGAAAGTATATCTACACAACTCTACAGATACTGGAGTAGTATTACAAAAGGTATCCTTCTTCTTTCTTCTATAAGAGCTGTCTTGTGACACAGAAGGAAAAGAGGCAGTCTAAGGGCCCAACGTTAAGAGAATAAACTTACTAAATGCTTCCAAAAGGGCATTGCAGCAAGATGCAGGAACTGGAGATGATGGCAACTCTCGCAGTATGTACTGCAGAAATCAAGATGATAGCAACTTCAGAAAGTACTTTCATACAAACATTCTTACCTAAACCGCATACTTGTGTTTTGAAGGACATACCTTGACACAATCAGCAATAATATGAGCATCCTCGTCTGGAGAGAAGTCAGTTTTACCTGGATTAACAGAACAAAAGTTTTGTTATCTTATGGTAAGCCAAGTGAACTACACAAGAAACACTTATATAGGTGTCGACTTTAATTGTCATAATTCAGACAAACAAAATAATCACATGAAGAAAAAAAGTAAAAGATTCTTGAAAGGTAAATAACCCCTCACAGCCCTTATGTCCAACAACAATTGTAAACTAAGCTAATAATGATCTGATATGAGAATTGCATCACATCTGTCACAATTCAGTTGCATCCAAAAAGAGGAAGCCGCTCAAGTACACATAGAAAAAGTTATATCCACAAAAATCTACAGCTCTATGCAGCTCACTATGAGCCTTTACAACAATGATGTGGACTACCAGGAATAAGCTTAATATTGCAACCTTTAAAGCAATAAATAATTCTACTCACCATTTGCCCAGGGCAAATCATTTTCAGAAACATTACACATGTAGAAAACATAAACTTTTGCAACAGATACTAATGGTATCAACACCTAGTAAAACATGATATAAATAAACCCTCTCAGTTTCAAGGTAGCAGACCCTGTTCATACTCCCGTATCCGATGCTCAACATCATCAACATCTGCTGCTTGCCGCAGGATGCCTTCTACTTTAACCCCTGGAAAAATAGTAAAAGATCAGCACCATGCAATGAGTAAGCAAGACAACAATAAACAAATAAATAAATAGTCCAGAAAATGAGAAGTATTAATTTTTTTTGGTAAAAAAAATAAGAAGTATTAATTGACTGATGGTTATAGATAAATGTTTGAAAAATCTTAGTGAAAGATTCAATTCTGACTCATGGAAAGTGAAACTTTAGTAGTGAACTTTTCTGACATTTTATCTCAATTTTGAAGCCTTGAGCCGGTTTGAAAAGTGACCTACTAAATTAATCTATTACAGTGATTGCAGCCCTAATAACATGGACAATAAGTAAATGAGTAAATCTCATTGCAAAGTAGCCTTCCAAAGTGAATGGGATTGCACAACTGCGGTCCACCTACATTGATCTCTCATTTCCTCTAGACCACTATGAATCCTCTAATTTGACAATCTCAAACTCACCCATGAGGCAAAACATAGATGCTGGAACAACAAAATGCATCCGATTTAAAGAAAAACGGCTACTACCTCTCTTCATCTTTAAGAAAGAAGATGCACTAGGGTATAAGCCCAACTAACAAATGATCCTTTAAAAAAGAAAGAGATATTTGACATTTGAAGCCAGAAGCATCAAGAAAGTAATACGTTACAGAAGCAGCCATCCGATAGTAATTTGAATCAGTAGAAGAAGCTCACCATGCTCTTCTACAAACCTCAGGGCTTTCTCCAGGAAAGATGGAGTTCCATCAATATCTTCCAGAGCAAGTAAAACCGGCCGACCAATGACCATGGACTTCACAGGCTGTCTATCATTTGCTACGAAGGTAAAATGAAATAAAAAGAGGTTGAAATTAGATCCATGAAAAAGTATAATACTATATTTTATGGCAAACGCAGATCAAGGAATGGCAATAGCAAGATAAAGAACAGAACCAGCTTGAATATTTTCCCTTTCATGAAAAAACATTGCTTTTTTTTTAAGGTAATGTAAATGAAAAACCATTGCTTATAAATGAAATATTAGTAAAGCTACGTTATAAGTAGGTTCCAATTTTATTCCTCGACCTGCAAGATGCATACCAGATGCTGGCCACGTTAAGAAAAGATGAATGAGAACTTACATTGCTCAAGTGAAACATCAACAGCATTGGCCTGATCATTCCTAAATATTCCATTTTGGCCCATTACAAGAGCAGCACTAGGTGCATTTGCCAAAGCTTCCTCAAGTGCAGTTTTCCACTCAAGCAAATCCTCCAATGTTTCCGCCTATGAAATCAAAGCTCTTAGACTATATTAAGTTTTATGCCTTACAGAAACAGAATTCCAGAATGCTAATGATAGTCATGATGCTACAATGCAACAATGTAAATAACAACAAAAATGTTGAGTGAACCAATTCTGGAAAACAATGGCCATCCAAAAGAACTTTAGAGTCATTAATTTATTACTATCATGATAGGAATTCCTGCCTTAGACGCGGAAGGCTACCAAGGAGATGCATGACTAAACATGAGAACAAACCATGTGAAAAAGTAATTGGTACAAGTAAAAGCTACTTCGCGAGCTGGTTACCATTAAAAAAAAAAAAAGAGGGCAGCCCGGTGTACTAAGCTCCCGCTATGCGCGGGGTCCGAGGAAGGGCCGGACCACAAGGTTCTATTGTACGCAACCTTACCCTGCAATTCTGCAAGAGGCTGTTTCCACGGCTCGAACCCGTGACCTCCTGGTCACATGACAATAACTTTACCAGTTACTTTACCATGTGAAAAGTAATTGGTACAAGTAAAGCTACTTCGCGTGCTGGTTACCACTCTGTTTTTGAGCTTGAAACTACCAATTAGGCGATTATTAAGTGGGCAAATTGAGGGAATGTTCTCAATTCTCAATAAAATACTAATGAGAACTATAAGTTGGTAGTAACAAAAAACAAATTAATAAACTCAAGCTTCCAACTTATTATGTACTGATAATACAAAGTTTCTGCCAAACCACGTTCTTTCAAATATCTCTATTTCAGATTTATTAGTCTGTGGATCATGTTTTGATACTTATACAGTAAAAATAACACAATTGAGCTTAAGCTATTAACTAGTTGACAACTTAGGTTACCACTACAAGAGCAGAAACCAGTAAGGAGCATGATCTTCCCCTATATATAGACTCGTATGGGAAAACGAAAACTCAATCCAAGGATGACGACAAATAATAAAAACTGATAAAACTATAAAAGAGAAAAAAGGCAATCACAAATAAAGGCACCTTGAGTGTGAAAGCTCGTCCGTCACGACCATCAGGAAATAGCACAGTCAACAGTTTCTTATCTTCTTTGACAACAACGCTGAAAAATTCATGTAGAAAAACAGCATCATTAACCATTTTGGTGTTACTTGGCAAAAGGAACTGGCGCTAAGAACTATCTTAAGCATAGCAAGAGATACTAAGCCAACCTGCCTGAACTGTTGAGATCAATACCACCCAGGGTTAAATTCACTTCGCTCCCCTTTTGAGGAGTAGCATTCTGAAAAGAATCAGTCAAGGTCATAAAGTCATCGAGAAATTTTTAAATAAGTCAAAGAGACCATTGAGCACACAAGATATTGCATTTTGAAGCATCAAATGATTGGTAGCAAATAGGATTCATGGACTTATCAAACACAAATAGGAGTTAGGAACAGATAAATATTTAGCCAATATTATTGGTCGAAGCTACTAAATGAACCGATGGAATATAGGCTCACTATGATTTCAACTAACCAATGATTTTCCAAACTAGATGCCACACTATGAACCTGAATGGGATTCGACGATAAAATTTCATCAGTTGATCTCTATGTCAAGAGAATATATAAGGGAAAGATGTAAATCCAAACCTAACATATAACAAGGAACAAGTTCATTCCCATTGTTTGTGCTTCAGCCTACACTAGCAAATCTTCAGAGAATACAAAATAAAATTGCAAGTGTAATGCAATTTTTCTGAAACCATTTATGTACTTAAATCCTCAAAGTCATTCACTTGTAATATGTTGTCAAGAAGAAATGCGGTCAATATGCACACAAGGGGAAAAAAATAAGTCATTCAAGAATACAATTTCAAGGTAAAATCTGAATTGTAAGTTTTAGCTGGATGCTGGAGAAGCTCAGAAGACCAAAAGAAATCCTGAGAAATCGAAAAGGAGAGAATCCGATTTAAGTACGTTAAGTCGAGTGAAGGATCTACTAACATTGTTCAATACATTGCTTTAAAATTGGGACGGCTGAGCCATGTGAAGGAAAACCTTCCCGCACGGTTCAAAGAGCACTGAATTAGAATGAAAGGTTTACCACCTCCACTGTTCATGCAAGGGGAGTTTGCTCGATTTGCGAATTAGTCCGACTAGTAATTCATTTCTAACCCGTCTTCAGTAGTCTGAGAGTGGTGACGTTAATTGTAGTAACATTCAGAAGTAGTTGGGAAGCCCGAGAGTAGTGATGTTAATTGTAGATACGTTCAAAAGTAGTTGGTACATCTTTATTACAAAAAGACAAATTTGGCGTGCAATGACTTCTTCTTTTTTGCGCTAATTGGAATATAACTAATCCTCTGTTTTTTGTGCATTTTGGATAGCTTTAAACTTAGCGAGAATCTCATTGGAGCTCATTTAGATACTACTCTTACTACTCACCTGTATAACATATTTTTTTGATAAGGGAAGATTTTATTAAACAGAAAACAGTATCAAGCTGATACTGTGAAATTACATATGATATGATTATAGTCCAATACTTGCATAATAAGCAGGTAACTAACTTAGTTTCTGCTAAGTAGTAAGCAATTATACAAATACATTAAAGAATTCAATGTATTAGTTTATACTCTTACTACTCACCTGTATAACATATGTATATAGTGAAATCCAAATTTATGAATCATTGAAACAATGAGTTAGAATAAAAGAAACCAAGAAGATACATTAAAGAATTCAATGAACTATGATATGGTTATAGTCCAATACTTGCATAATAAGCAGGTAACTAACTTAGTTTCTGCTAAGTAGTAAGCAATTATACAGTACACAAAGTCAAACTTACAGGATCAGTTCTGTAGAAGACCAATGAGGTACGAGTTAAAATGAACCACCTCTTCTTCCATGATGTCCATCCAATTCCTACATGCAATAGACATCAGAAACATCAACTAAAACCTAAAGTTTATACAATTAGAAAATATTTGTTTCTTTTCTTGCTTTCTGATAAAGATATAGAATATGTCTCAGTATACGCTTGAAACTCCAGGTATGTATTCTGTTTTAACTAAGAAATTAGCCAATAAGTGATATGATCACAATGTGATACAAAAGCAGCTAGAATTTTTGTCAGGCCAGAACAAGAAAGCAGACCATCAAAAAGAACAGAAAAAAATGTTATACTTTCCTCAATAACACTTTATATAACAGTCTGCATGAAAATGAAAATACAGTGAAATCATCATTTTTAGCTAAAAGATAAATAAATAAAATAACTTTGAATCAAAAGAAAAAACAAGACACTAAATAACAAACATATGCGTGAAAGTGGGTTATAAGAACAAGAGAGGAGAAATCACTTTCCTTTTTGCAACTATGTTTAAAATTTTAAGCATAGAAGAGAAAACATACCTCTTGATGATAAAAACAGGGGACCGCTTTTGTAAACCTGTCAAGAACAAATTTTTATCATCAGCCAACTCCATCATTTTCTTCTTTAGAATGTGTATCAACCACAATCCCTAAATTTACCGAATTATGTATTTAGGCAAATATCAAATGCATGGAAATGAAAAACTGCTTTCCGTAAAGCTGCATAAAAGAGTGAACATTTAACCTGGAAACAGGTCACTCTCCTGTGTGGTCAAATTGAAGGATCAATTTTTTATATCTGATAAGCAGGTCACATTCCTAAAGAATGACACATCTCTATCACTAAACTGATGCTCGTGAAATAGCATAGAAACAGTAATTTATCTTAAGTTTGTTAACAACTTACAGGATGAAACACTTGTTCGCTGTGAAAATAGCACGGGCTAGCCAGTTTTCGGATTAGTAATTGAAAAATAGCTAGTGTTTGTAAAGTCAGTGAAAAATAGCCACTATTTTGTTGAAACACGGAAAATTCCAGCATAATATACGGGATTATGGAGCTCCTGCGTATAAACTTCCGACATATTACGTTGGAACTCCAGCACACGTAAAGTTCTAGCATAATATGCTGGATTATGGAGCTACTGCATATAAATCTTCCGCATATTATGTTGGAACTCCAGCACAATATGAAATTCCAACACATTATGCTGGAAGCTCATATGTAAAAAAATTCGAACTCCAGCATAATATGCTAGAATATTTCTGGATTTTTAAGGGTGTTTTTGTTCACATATTATATTAACATAAAAAAAAGTGGCTAAATTTCGATTACTTTTGAAACTGTGGCTATTTGTCAATTACCAGTTGTAAATCTAGCTATTTTTTATTTTTTTCCTCAGTTGCTTACTACATCATTTTTTACGCAAATAGCCAGCCATATTCATTGTTTACTTTTTCTGGCCGGTATACATAGATTATACACAATTATATATTATATATCCGCCAGCTATTTTTAGTTTTAAGAACTTAGGTGGGCGGATATTTGGGTTAATTCTTCAACAAAAAACAAGTGACTTTACTGCAAATATTAGCTTACAAAGCATCAAATTTGTTTATCAAATCTAAGAATGTCAATAAGCATTTTGACCCAAAAAGTCCAAGAATTTAAGAGGTATGTGAAAAGAGAAGTAGAGGGGATGGAGTCTTCTCTAATTCATGCGCCATTAGAATGCTAAAGCAATAAACTAACTAACCTTATTTCCACCACGAACATGATCATTGGCCCCAGGTGGTGGAGGTGTTTGATTAACCCCTTCAACCTGATATAATTAAAGAAAAAACAAAAAGAATAATACAACAATGTAATACCAAGAAAATACCCAAATAAAAAGAGAGAATCACAAAACACAATGATGCCGACATTGAGATGAGAATTACGAACCTTATTAGCATCAGCATTGCGATTAGTCATGGTTTAATTGCGAATAACATTCGTTAATCTTGATCAGCAACACCAATTCAAAAAAAGTTCCTGCATTTAGGAAACAATTATGAATCAAGATTCAGACCCATCAACAATGTAAGACAACATTGTCCAATAAAACGTTATATACGAGATTATAATGCAATTTCAAGAAGTGGGGATCAGATAAAAATGTCACCTTTTTCAATCAAAAACCAAAAAGAAATTCATAGTAAAAAAGAAACAAGAAAACGTTGTAGAAGGAAAGAGAGAAATCTTAGTGTTTGTTTCTTAGTTTGGAAATGGGAGAAGATTGGGTAACGGAAAACCGAGAGTCAAGCAAGGAAGTTAGAGAGAGAGAGAGAGTTGATGGTGAAGAAATTGGTGCTTTCTCTCTCTCACTTCTTTCCTAAAATTGAGCTTTTCCTTTTTGCTCTTTCTTTCCATTCTTTTTCTTACACGTCGACCTTATGTCTCTCTTTCTTTATTTTTGCCATTTTCCTTTACGTTCATATTTATTCTTTTGGAGGGAAAAGAATAAACATATTTCGCCCCCTTTTTTGGTTAATAATTCTTACGTATTTGTTGCCCCCTTTTTGGGTTAATACTTCTAGTTTGTTTTTCTTTCTTGAAAGAAAAAAAGAAAAAAAAAGTTTTGGCTTGAATTAGAATCCTCTACCTAAGTGATATGATAAAAGTATAGTTACAACTATTGAATTCCAACTTTGGTTCTAATAGTTTTACTTAACTTTGTATTTTCTATTGAAATTATAGTTAACTATTGATTTTATTTTTATAAGCAAAGGATTAATAACTTGATATTATTCTAACTTTTATATTGTTGTATTGCATTATCAGTTACGGTGAGAAAACTCTTGCATATTCATTTAGACATATTTTTTGTTTTTTTACCGGAAAAAAGTAGTCATTTTCTTTTTTTGCTTTTTGCACAAGTTATTATAAATTACAACTTCTATTTTCTTAATCAATAAGCACAGTTTCTAATGAGAATTTGCAATTTCACGTGGAACATTTGAGGCAAGAACTAGTGAGCATAGTGAATATTAGAAATTGCTCCTTATAAATTAAGTGGCATAACTAACTTAACAATCTTTGGTTCAAAATAATTTGAATTCTATTTATGTGATGAACACCAGAAGACACACACATCTTAAAAATTAACAATAATAAGTAGTAACTTTTTTTCCCCATCTGGATGTCCATATAAGAAACTTTCAATTTAATCTTAATTTGTTTCCATTTGTCATGTGATCAAGGTACATAAATTTAATACAAATGGTGCAGTCATTTAAGTGCCCAACAATATTATTATTTAGTTGAGTGTACCAAATTTAGTTGGATTCAATTTAATTTCATATGAACACAATAATGTTCTTTAATAGTGATTATTTTCAATTATTTTATCATTTTTGTTATTTTTTTCCTTATTCCTCCTTTAATTGGTTGATGTTTGATCTAGTTATAACAATCTCTTTCTTTCTGGTGGGAAACATAAATCTTTTTTAGAAAAGCCAAGGATAGAAGTAACTATAGCTCCAAAAAGGGGCAATCGTAGTCACAAAACTTGCATCAATATTTATTTTTTCATTAATCCAAATATTAAAATGGAAATAAAGAAAATGAAAGCTGGCCAACCTATTACTTATAAGTAACGCGTTTCATATTTGATAAGGTTGGCCACACCATCTACTATTTCATTCTATTTCATATTTTTAGAAATCAAGTAGGATAATTCTAATATATTTTTTTTCTAGCTTTTAATGATTCCCCTTAAAAAATGGCCATTTTTGCAATATACTATAATAGATATGCAATTCGAGTACCTTTTCAAACTCCCAACCTCCAACTTGACCCTAATTATGCTGACATACTTTATAGTGAGACATGAGTGCATGTATCAAATATCTTCTTTATTTCCTTTATTATGTTATTATCATTATTATGGTTGGAAACAAATATCCATATAATGTCTTAGTTAAGATTATGGTTAGTTGGAGCAAATTAGTGCAATTTAAATAGTAATGTTATGGGTGCGGTCCATATGATTTGTCATTTTTGACCAACTGAATTTATCGCAATAATAAGAAACATTTAGTATTTTTTCCCCAAACTCACCCTTATATTGCTCTAATTAGTGAAATATAAATTAGATAAATGATAGTTTAGATAAAACTCTTATAGTTAAGGTTTAAATTTATTTTTTAAGAGGTGCGCAAAAACCTTCAAAAACTAATAACGTAAGCCGGAGGGAGTAATAACTTATTTAAAAAATTTCATTGTTATCTTTTTGACTTCTTATTTATTGTTGTAAACTATGTGGACAAATCACTAAAATAATTGTGTGAAAAATAAATTAAAAAAGGTCAATTTCTTCGTAGAATGTCAATGATGCCTATGCCGTTGGTAGACCTTTTCCCTTTGATAGAGACATCAAATTCCTAAATCAATGCCTGAATAAAGGGTCATAATGTAATATGTAGAAAGTGAAAATCTTTGGTTTTTGTATCTCTTTCAGAAAAACAATATACCAAAAAAGGGAAACAAAAAATTATCCAAACTCAATAGAATTAATATTTGTGTTGTAATTTGTGCAAAATTCTCTATTTGATTAGATTTGAGACCTTTTTTTTCAATCAGGGAGAGGGTGTTAGAAGAAAGATAAGGAAATAACCAGTGAAAATTGAGCTTTGCATTACTAAAACAATAAACTAGTTCATAAATGAGTTACCTCTTAACCTTTAAAATTTGAGATAATTAATAGTAACAATTACGTCTCATTTTCAAATTATTAAACTGGGATAGACTAAATATTACTCAAAATGCTAATTTTGTACATAAAATGGGAGATTCTTTCCCATTACCCTATTAAGAAAGGAGATCTTTGATAATATATCTATAAAAAGAGTAAAAATATTTTAAAAGAATATTGAATATACTAGAAATAAATTATTTTCATGGAATCCGATAGAACTAATCAAGGTACTCGTAAGCTGGTTCCAACGTTACAATTACAATCAAATTTCTATATAAGAGTTATCCTCTATAATAACACTTCATTATAACATGCAAGTATTATTTGGAACCAATTTGCCATGGTATGTTATAAAGAACCGATCATATTCATTATTTACTTTTTGTAGCCATATATATAGATTATACACAATTATACATAAATAATAGCTAAATTATGCAAATAGTATACCTTAATCAGCTATTTCTAGTAGTGGTTGGATGAGCGGTTATTTGGATTAATTTTTCATGTTATAATACATGTTCTCAATAACAACACTTTACTATAACAACTAAAAATTATTCGAAATAAACGAACTCTATAAAAAATAATTTATTTTTCATGTGAAAAATCATCATCATCACTAGGAAATATAATGGCTTGTGGAAGGCTCCTCGTGAGAGCCAAGACAAAGAGAGAGGGATGATGAAAACGGTGCCCAAATGTCTGAAAGACTGAGACCAAAGCCAAAGTGGAGGGACCTCTTCATTCGTTTCCTTTATTTATTTATGTCTAAAACATACACTTTTTAGAAACAAATGACATGGAAAAAGGTAAAAGCAGAGCCTCTGAAACTGGAAATAAGAAACAAATATCTTCTGCCACTTAGCACATGCACAATAAATGGTACTCCTAGATAGAAATTTTGATTTGTTGTTAGGAACTAAGCACGTGCATAACATGAAATTGTGGGCAAAAAGTGGCATTGTCGTATCAAATTCCTTTTCCCACGTTTTGACAAACAATAAGAAGAGCTCATTTGGACATGGACTTAGTTATGTACACATTATGCAATCCTTTTTTATACTTCTATTAAATTCGACCCTGATAAACGATACATGTATAAATTATTTACGAATTTATATATTATTTTATGTAGGATAAAATGAGAAATAAGAACACTGGGATTTATAACACATGAACTAAAAAAATTAAAATGACCAAGATAATCCTCGTGTATTAAGCAATTTTTAAGGTAAACACGATATTAATCGCCGCATGACTTAATTCTGTGTTTTGTTTGACCTTATTAAATCTCGCATTTGTAATACTCGCATACGGTATGTGAATATATATAGTTAAAGTCACCAATCCACACAAAACAATCTACACTATATTCACCGCATAACGATTCTTATACTATTATAAACATTCAATAGATAACAAACTCTTGAGCCAAAAAATCATTTATCGATGTAAAAAATATTTATGCTAATCAGTATAAGTTAATTTATAAGTTAGTTATCATTTCTATTAGGTTATCATGGTTACATTGAAATTTACTAGTAATCTTTTTATATGTGTCCTGATCACTTAAATCTTTTTGCACGGTAAGTGCATAGCTACAATCTTTTTCCACGGACTAGTATAGTTGGTGAATGAGCACGGGCTCAGGATGAGTTATTGATGTCGTAGTGATTGTACCCCTTGCAGCGACGTTGGAAGATGCCGGCGTGTAATTTCCACAGGTGGGTTATCTCCTGTGAGCAGGTCAGCGGTCGCGTGGTTGGCGAAGCTTCTGCGAAGGGTTTCGAGGAATTTGGCGGGTTGGTTGTGTAAGGTCATGTCAACAATGAAGAAAGAATCTTGGTGGGTTCTAGAGTTGTGTAATAGTAGTTTCAAGCTAAGTGGGAGAGTCCCACCACCTTCGATTGGGTTGCATGGTTATCTACTTGTGAGGTTTCTGGCTATCTGCATAATGGCAAGCTATTTCAGCTAAGAGAAAAGAATATAAGTAGTAATTTGAGCAGATGATTTGAGAGATGTGTGCCATAAATTGCCTTATCAATTATGTTTAGGCTTGTGGAAGGTCCAGGATTTATGCTTCATGTAGATGCGGGTTGCAAGGAATGTGACTCGGTCGGGTGCTTCGTCGAGAGGGTGTTCATGTGCTAGAAGATTCTTAGAGTTGACTATATTCGGGACCAAGCCAAAGTGGGTGACTCTCAGACAACGGTCCTAGTATATTCACAGGTCAAAGTGTGGTGTCTAAGGATTTCGAGTCTATAAGTATGGTTAAGAATCAGGCTTTTGCAGCGGATTATGAGAAGAGGCTTGGAATATTCTATGATATCTTCGGCTTGTAGTGTAACATTTGGGGGAATGAGAGAAAATGACTTCGGATTCATAAGAGAGTATCAGAATGGGCATACCAGTTGAGGATGCGAATATGCGCACAAGGAAGGTATGAAATGGTTCGTGAAATTTGAGGCAACATGGTCTAGTGATACAAGGCCACTCAAGATGAGTGCGGATTTAGTTTGGTGATGTGAGGAATTGAGCTATTATTCTCTATAAGGCAAATTAAGGATGAATTAAAAGAAGTTAGATTGGTTAGCCATGGTTGAATCGGCATAATGATGGCAGTGATCAGTTCCTTCAGCGTGATTAAGTTATGTATGTGATTTGTGACGGTGCGTGCTAGGCTTGACGACTGCCGTAACCGGTTTTATTGGGAGTATTCAAGTATTATGGCATGTTATGTGTAGGCGGATCCCAGAAGGGTTATGGTGGTCTAGACCACTACTTGGAGGATTTGCATGTTCTACGGTTATGAGAATCCACTCGCGTGTTGCTCTGGTTCTCTTGGAATGAGTTAAGTAATAAGTTTTTATGTGATGAAGTGTTCGCCTATTAGTGGTTCAAGAGTTATGATAAAGTTCTTGTACTATCACATATTGGCATGTTAAGTGTAGTGAGCAGTATAAAATTTGAAAGTGAGGATCAAGGTTGCGGGTCGGTGTTAGCAAGGATGTCCCAGCTCTGATGAGCAGGAAAGGGATTTGAATGTTTAGGGTAAGCTGGTACTGTCTTCAGCGTCACTTGAGATCAGCGTTTGTGTAAGAGGATTTGCATCCTGGTTATGGATTCTTGATTTGCTTTACAACATTAGTGTAACTGGTAGTATGGATGTGTAGACTTGTTATCTAGTGCGGAAGGTCGCGGGAGCGTACCTCACGGGAAGATTGTATAAGTGTGACATGTAGTCACTTGATTGATTGAAGAACTAAACCAAGTATGAAGATTGTGGTGATATCATTAATTTGAGAATTTATGCTTAGAGGGCACTCGGTTTATTGGGTTGTGGATTGTGGAGGTTTACTCCGATTATGATGGTTGTTCTTGTGGATTATGAGAAAAGGGGGTTATTATGGACCCATGAAAGGTTGTTAGCCTAGTGCGGTGCGATCAGAATCGGCTTGAAGTTTGTGGATGGATTAAAATACAAATGTGGGCTCTACATCAGGCCAGATGTGTTCATTTCAGCATAGCATCCCTTATGGAGGAGTATTCGAACGTGGGATGTTGTTTCGTTGTCGGCTATTTCATGTAATATTACATTGTGCCGTGTGAGTTGTGAAACGGCTTGATAAATTTCTTATGCATTGAGGTTTCGCGTAGCGATGATGTCATATGAGCAGGATGGCTCTTGAGATTCAGATCATATATCGCACCTCAGTTGTGCTTGAGTTTTGTAGCTTATGGCGCTATATGTCTCTCCAGGGTTGGTATTATGCACTTAGCGTGCTTGTGACCGATATTCGGTATTTTGTTGTAATGAGCAGTTTAGCTCGATGTGTATCTCCTTATGTGAATTTTATGTGTGGATCAGGTGGCATGCTGCCACGGGTATGTTATTTGGATCGGGTTGCATGCCGCAACAGTGTGATGTTGAATACAACTTTCTATATTCTATTTTTGTGTGTCTTGTTTCCCATTTTCTAAGGAAAGTTCATATTAGTGCGTGAGTTGAGTAGTCCCTTCCAGAGTTCATGTTCCTTATATATCATGTTCGAGTTCATAGCCTATTGGCATATTGTGGCATCATATGAGACTTTTGATCATGTCCGGGGTGGCTTATTGCCTGAGCAGTTCATATTGGGTGAGACGAGATCATTGGATTTAGGATCAGTGCAATCTGATTATATGAACTATATTAAGGAGCAAAGACCATTATTTGGTTCATAATGAGGTGATGGTTCGTGTCAGGAGTATAGACCCAATGATTTGTTGATTTGGCAATTGGTTATGAATTTCTACACGTCTCTTCCGTCGTGGCGGTATTGTAAGAGTTAGAGCAAGACCTATGTATGTCATGGAGTGCGTTGGGAGCATTATATTCGTGGAATTTCGACTATTATGATCAGAGAATATTATTGTGGTCTTGTGAATAAAGTGGTGCAATGTGTAAATTCAGCAAAGCTATGCAGTCACGTTCTGGTACATCGTGTGGTGATTAATACGGTGATCGTATATTGGAAACAGGCTTGGCAGAGAATTCCGGATGATGGAACTGGGTTCTAAGGCTTTTTTGCCTAAATGAAAGAGAATATCTTCAGATTTTGCTCGAGCTAATGTGCTCAATTGAGTCGTGGTAGCACGGGTAGGTGCTCGAGGTGTTAAATAGTGATTTCGGACAACTCCAACACAGTTCTAACCACGTTCGAGGACGAACATATGTTTAAGTGGGAGAGAATGTAACGACCCCACTGGTCGTTTTGAGCTCAAGCGCATCGTTCAACAGTTTGAGGCCATGAGCAACTTCACTTCAGGTATTATGACTTGTACGCGTGGTTGGAATTAAATTTCGGGAAGTTCGGAGTTGATTTGGAAAGAAAATTCCTATTTTGAAAGTTCTAAGTTGGAAGAATTGACTAAGATTGGATTTTTGAGTAAACGACCTCGGAATCGGTATTCGAAGGTTCCAACAGGTTTGTGTGATGATTTAGGACTTGGGCGTATGTCCGGATCGGGGTTTGGAAGATCCGGGAATGTTTCGGCACCTATTGTGGAAGTTGACATTTTTAAAAGAATTTCATAAGTTTGGGTTGAAGTGCATTTCAGTGTTATCGATGTCCGTTTGGGATTCTGAGTCTGGGAATAGCTCCGTATGGTGATTCTGGTGTTGGGAGCATGATCAGAAGTGAATTCGGAGGTTCGTGGGTCATTTTGGAGTCATTTGGCTAAAGATAGAAATTTGAAGGTTTTTGAGGAGTTTGACCGGAAGTGGACTTTTTAATATCGGGGTCGGATTCCGATTCCGGAAGTTGGAGTAGGTCCATAATGTCGAATATGACTTGTGTGCAAAATTTGAGGTCAATCGGACGTGATTTGATAGGTTTCGGCATCAAATATAGAAGTTTGAAATTCTAAGTTCATTAAGCTTGAATTAGAGTGCAATTCATGGATTTAGCATTGTTTGATGTGATTTGAGGCCTCGATCAGGTCCGTGTTATGTTATGGGACTTGTTGGTATGTTTGGACGGGGCCTCGGGTGTGTTTTGGGGTGGTTTCGGATCATTTCAGGTTGTTTTGCAATAGCTGGTGTCTGGTGTTGTTCTTCGCGTTCGCGAGGATCCTCTCGCGTTCGTGAAGAAGGATTTGGCTTAAGGGACTTTGTTCTTCGCGTTCGCGAAGAAGGAAATCTCTGTTGCACAGGTCTGACTTCAGAGACTCATATCTCGCAATCTATAAGGAATTTGGAGATGACCTAAAAATAAAAGTTGTAGACCTTTGTGTTTCATTTTCAGAAAGCTAAACTACTTAGCATTTGGATTTGTGTACAAAAAGGTATGGCTGGTACACTGTAGGCTGTCCGGGAAGATAAAGAAGAAATTTATGTTGCATAGGGATGATTTTGGCAGCTTATATCACAAAATCTATAAGAAATGAGGAGATTACCAAAATATGAAAGTTGTAGATCTTGGTGTCTAGTTTGCAAAACATTAAACCATTTGTCATTTGCAATTTTGTACAAAAAGTTATGACTATTACACTAGAGGCTGTCTGAGAAGAGTTTGGAAAATAGTTTTTGGGAATTTTCTTCTTCGCGAACGCGATGGGGGTATTGCGAACGCGAAGAAGAGTCATCTGGGCAGTGTATAAGTGTAAAGAAATGGGCTTGGCTCATTTTATCTCATTTCCTCCATGGGAGACGACCTAGGAGCGATTTTGGAGCTCCATCTTCATCATCTATGTCAAGGTAAGCGATTCCAACCTATTGTAAGTAAATTACTTGGATTATATCTAGATTTTAACATGGAAAATTATGGGAAATTAGTGAAAATTCGGGGTTTTAAAGAAAAACCTAGAAATTTATTTTTTTGGATTTTGACAACGAAATTGGACATGGAACTTGGAATAAATTATATATTTGAGTTCGTGGTGTTATGAATAAAGTTTATCTTCAAAAAATTTCGAAATTCGGGCACGTGGGCTCGAGGATGGTTTTATCGACTTTTCAAGCGGAGTTGGAAATTATTGTAAATATGATTATAATGGGTATTTGAGTATATATTAATGGGTTTGCACAATTATTGACTAATTTTGGAGCGTTGGACATCAGTTTGAGTCGTCGGAAGGGCTTGGGAGCCGGTTATGGAACTTCGGAGCAAGGTAGGTCTCCTTTCTAACCTTGTAAGAGGGAATTATCCCCATAGGTGAAATAATTAAATATGTGCTTCTATTTGTGGGGGCTACGTACGCACGAGGTGACGAGAGTCCGTGCGTAGCTACTATTATGCTTAAGTCCGGGTAGTCTAGGACCCGAAAGCATGCTATACTTGAAATATTTGTAACCTTATTGATAATTTAAATTGCTTAAATCATATCAAATTGGTAAATGAATTTCTAAAAAAATTAAACATCATTTTCTTGACCGCTAAAGAGAAGTTGTCATTTCTTTGGGTAATTGTTTCCCTGATGAATTCTTGATTGACTGTTTGATGTGTTTATTTATATTTGACCGCGTCGCATATATGATTCGCGAATAGGGTAATAAATGCATCTATGATTCGCTCCATTCGACCCTCTGGCAGTGCACAATTTAAATATTTGTTGGATCTGTCACGCCCCAACCTTGGGAGGCGTGGCTGACACTCGATGTCGTACTGGCCCGAGCGAACCACTCTGTATCTCATCATTTTTTTTCTTGGTAACTATCATGGGCCAACATGGCCACCACTCGTTATGTATAATTATAAGTGAAAAACACTGTATCACTGAGCCATTTTTTCATAAAGCACGAATACAGATGGGCCGTCAAGACCTCTGACGTACTGTACAATCTGAATCTTTGTCTACAAAGCCTCTAAGATTATTTGACAACAAATGAGCCAAGGGAAAGGTCTACCCATAAGTCTATAGAAAACTTCTGACACGATGACTCATAGATCGGCTGCACTCCGAATGAGGTGGAGTCTTGCCGATCCTTCGCTGAATGCCGATCTCGTCTACTGTGAGAAATCGTCAAACTGATTATCTATACCTGCAGGCATGAATGCAACGTCTCCAACAAAAGGACGTTAGTACGAATAATGTATTGAGTATGTAAGACAGATAAATAAGTACATAACAGACATAGAAGAAATATAGAGTAAATGACACAACATGTAAGTCTGGATGACTATGTAATTCATGAAATATTTATAGTATCATGCATATGCGTAAATGTCATGTAATGCATAGGTCTGTACGTACATAACATCATCAAGCCTCTGAGGGCATCCCATCATATCATCTCGGCCACTGTGGGCAAATCATTAACGTATATCAGCTGATCAGGTGGTGGTGCGTATATAGCGCCATAATCTTTTCACATATCTCATATACATATATTTATATATATACGCGTATATAACGCCATCTGGTGCCACTATGGGCAAAATCATCAACGTATACCAGCTGATCAGGTGGTGGTGCGTATATAATGCCATAACCTTTTTCCATATCCCATATACATACATAATATACATATATACGCGTATATAACGCCATCTGGTCATGGGTCAATATGCATGTATAAATGTATAAGATGCATATGAAATACGTTACTAAAATCTATCAATACTTCATAAGACCATTATGCCTCTGATTAATATAATAAAATCAATTTACGTAATTTCTGAGACCCATGAACAGATGATGGAATAATATGACACGCGAGGAATCAAGAACATAAGCATAATTGGTAATCAATTTGACCAATATATTATATTCGTGATATTTGAAGAAAGTATTATCAACAGACTCATCAAATCAGCAACACTAGAATATTCGAATGTATGGAATTATGTTCGTTTACTACTAGATACTTAAGAGGAAAATACAGGAAGATGCAACTGGCTTTCACAAATAATTAACAGAATTAAGCGAGTGAAAATATTATGTTCAAAATGTCATTATCCGAATTGACGCTGATTAAAAGATAAGTATTAATGGAAATTAAAACTTTAAGAGATTGGGAAACCATGAGTCCACTTGCTACACACTTTAATTGCAAAATATGAGTTCATGTGACTTGTAAAAGCACTAATGACCGGCAATAAGCGATTCAGCTGTCAAATGCAATTGTTGCTGCCATACATGGGAAAAATAGCCTACTTTATATATAAATCGCTATATTATAAACATTAACATCTCTATCATATACTTCAGTAAGGACTCAGAAACATACTTAGATATATTTGAATATTACTTTACCGGAATGAATAATATAGACATCCTTAATTGCTAAGAGTAGAACCACTTATGGAATAACATTACGCAGGCGTATCGTTACTTGGATCATGCAAAAAAAAAGAAGGGATACCCTTAATATACCTGTTTAAGATTAATAGACTGGAGATACACTTGACGACAACAACAGAATACTCAGTTAAAGATCTTGTGGCAAAATCTTCAATCAAAGTTTTCTTTGATCCAAAGCCATACATCAAAAGTGCAAAGGACATAAGAACATCGACACTAACTGTACGCATGGATAAAACTATTAATATTGGGAAACAACTATTGGCAATAGAGGAGCCATAAGGTGCCAGAAATGCTCAATTCTAAAGAAATTGTTATCAGGTAATTAACCTAAAAGGTCAACTATCGTAAACCAAATGAAAAATTGGAGACAACTTTCAATAGCTTATAAAAGTAGAAGAGATTCAGAACCTCAAAAGGTTAAGTAGCAAGAGTGAAAGAAAATGAATCGAATTCAATTCACAGAACCAATTGTGTAATCAAAATAACTTTACTTGTATTCTTATATTTTGACACCTTTCCAAATATTATATGAGTCACTATGTTAGATAAGTAGGCTGCCACATTTCCCTTGTTTGGGGGGGGGGGGTTTAAATCCATTAATTAATTAATTAATTGGGTAATATCCCGCTACCAGTAACTAATCAATTACCCGTATAATTAAAAATTATCTTAAATTATTTAAAATTCTACTTATTTATAATATACTTAATACACCTCACTAACATAGTCATGTGGTACCATATAAAATTAATACATTCACTATTATTTCATTAAAATATCCATGTAAAAATACATATATTTTCTCAACTTCTAATTTTCCTAATCTCATATAAAGAGTATAAATTTTCGTACGCTTAATTTTTAAAATGGTAAAAAGATAACCTTCTTTTCTTGTGACAAAATAATTTCTATTTTTATAATAAAGACAATCTCATAAACTTTCTTATATTATGAGTATAATTTACTATATCCGGGAATAGTAATATTAATAACTATATAAAATCATACTTTTCAAACTTTTTATAAAAATGTTCCATTCAAAATACCATATCAAACGCATATAATAGTGTCAATGTTGTTAAACTTACGGGGTGTAACATCCTTCCCCCGTCAGAACATTCGTCTGCGAATGTTAATTCTTAGAGATTTGCAAAATTTTCACTAGGGTCTCCTCTATAAATTTAACTGAAACCCAAACTATATCTGAAGTCTCGACTATTCACAATCTTTTGTACTTGAGTATCTCGATTTTTCTAACTTACTTTTCAATATCGCACCGTATCTTCTGTCGCTTTTATAACCTCTCTTCCACATAAGTAGAAATTACACCTTAAAGCTCTACGGCAATACCTGCACCTCTAGTGCATACAACACCTGGCGTAAACTTCATACTGACTTCTTACGGCTCAGCTCTATGTCACGATCTGGAAACAAAAGAACAGTAACATTTCCTAAATGTCCTATAGCCTCTCAATTATAAATGTAGTGCGCAACACACCCATACGTGAGACTCTACTAGGCACGACTTCGTAGACTTCCTAGGACACGACCCGCTCTGATACCACTTTGTCACGCCCCAACCTTGGGAGGCGTGGCTGGCCCTCGGTGCTGCACTGGCCCGAGCGAACCACTTGTATCTCATCATTTTTTTCTTGGTAACTATCATGGGCTAACATGGCCACAACTCGTTATGTATAACTATAAGTGAAAATCAATGTGTCACTGAGCCATTTTTTCTTAAAGCATGAATACAGATGGGCCGTCAAGACCTCTGACGTACTGTACAATCTGAATCTCTGTCTACAAAGACTCTAAGATTATTTGACATCAAATGAGACAGGGTACCGGTCTACCCATAAGTCTGTAGCAAACTTCTGACACGATGACTCATAGACTCGGCTGCACTCCGAATGATGTGGAGTCTTACCAATCCTTCCCTGAATGCCAATCTCGTCTACTGTGAGGGATCATCAAATTGATTATCTATACCTGTAGTCATGAATGCAGCATCTCCAACAAAAGGACGTCAGTATGAATAATGTATTAAGTATGTAAGACAGATAAATAAGTATATAACAGACATAGAAGAAATATAGAGTAAATGACTCAACTTGTAAGTCTGGATGACTCTGTAATTCATGAAATATTTATAGTATCATGCATATGCGTATAAATGTCATGTAATGTGTCACGACCCAAAATCCACTAAGGGTCGTGATGGCACCTGTCACGACCCAAAACCGACCCGGTCGTGATGGCGCATATCGTGAAACTAGGCCAGCCGATACAACTCCCGAATCAACCATTTTCCAATAAAAGTTGTTTTTATACCATTTATAAACCAATAATCTTATGATGAAAATTTAAAAGAAAAGTGCGAAATAATTATACAAGCCCGACATCGGGGTGTCACTAGTCATGAGCATCTACCAAGGTCTGAATACAACAAGAGTCTAAAAATGTACTAAATACAGTAATGAAAATGAGGGAAGGAAAACAATGCTACGAACGTCGTGCAACCACCTTGCTAACTCCGATGACTCCGCCTCTGAGCAATCAACACCCACTACCGGGTTCCGAAATACCTGAATCTGCACATGAGGTGCAGAGAGTAATGTGAGTACTCCAACCCAGTAAGTAATAAGAGTAAATAAAGACTGAGCAGTAGGAAATGATGAATCCACATTTATGATAAACTCAATAAGCACAACAAGCTTTCAAATCAGAAAACGAGTCAATCGTCTCATTTAAAATCCAGCTTTTGGTAAAAATCATTTGAAAATACTTTCCAATAATTTCAGTAGGGGTTCAATACCACTTATAATAAAAGAGATAAAAACCATACTAGGCCCCTCGAGCAAAACATAGTTCGTATACAGCCCCTCGGGCAAAACAAGAATCATAAACACCTCATAACATAAAAATCTCAATGGAAATAACAAAGCCAAATCAGTGATCGAATTCCGAACATCTCATAAAAGCTCTAGCTTAAATGAAATTTGTTTAAAAGCATTTGTTTAACATTTTCAACAGAGGCTCAGTATAAAGAGGAGTGGAAACAACAATTACATAAAAACAAGCCCCTCGGGCAAAGCATCACTCATATATGTATACAGCCCCTCGGGCAAGCCTCTCTGTCACTCGAGACTCAACTACTCAACACTCACACTCAATAAGTACTATACAGTAACCGCTGCAGCGTGAACAAATGATGTGGCATGCAGCCCGATCACTACGACGTGCAACCCGATCCATATATATAGTCGACTGCACTCACTGGGGGTGTGCCGACTCCGGAAGGGCTCCTACAGCCCAAGCGCTATATCGCTGCGGCGTGCAGCCCGATCCAACATATCGTTGCGGCGTGCAACCCGATATATATATATATATATATATATATATATATATATATATATATATATATATATATATATATATATATGTGTGTGTGTGTGTGTGTGTGTGTGTGTGTGTGTGTGTGTGTGTGTGTGTGTGTGTGTGTGTGTGTGTGTGTGTGTGTGTGTGTGTGTGTGTGTCAACCAGGCCCTTAGCCTCTCTCAATCATTAACCTCACCATCAGACCCTCGGTCTATTTCAGTCATTAACCTCAATCAAACCCTCGGTCTATCTCAGTCAATACCCTCATAATCAGACCCTCGGTCTATCTCAGTCATCAACCTCACAATCACTTGGACCATAAGTAAAACAGGGAACTCAGCCCAAACAGTTTTCACATTTTAAGAATTAAAGTGATAAAACCAAATTTAAACAATAAACAGGTAAATCATGACTGAGGATATGCTTTCAAAACAAATAGAGTGAGGAAAAAAAATAGTAAAAATGCCCCTAAGGGTCTCAACAGGTCGGCAGAAAGCCTCAAACATGGAATACAACCCAAAATGTAATATCAATCTCTAAAATATGGAATATCATACGGTTTAAATCAAGTACGCGACTTAACAGTCGTACGGGACGGACCAAGTTACAATCCCCAACGGTGCATGACTCCACGCTCATCATCTAGCGTGTGCGTCACCTCAAGTAGCACAACGATGTGAAATCCGGGGTTTCAAACCCTCAGGATAGCATTTACAATTATTACTTACCTCGATCCGGTCCAAACTCTAGCCTGCGATGCCTTTGACCTCACGAATCGACTTCCGGATGCTCCAAATCTAGCCACAATCAATACATAACCATTAAAATATGCTAAGGGAACAAAGCCCACTCGAAAATATCCAATTTACATCAAAAATCTCGAAATTGCTCAAACCCGGCCCCCGGGACCACATCTCGAAATCCGATAAAAGTCATATCAATAGAATCCTCATCCTCTCACGAGTCTATACATACCAAGAACATCAAAATCGGACCTCAAATGGCCCCTCAAATCCCAAATTCTAGGTCTCCAATTACAAGCACTAGTTCTTCAATACTAGGCTTAAATTCCATGATTAATTAGGTAGAATTCACATAAGAAATGAGTATAAAGTCCATAAATCTTAGCTCCAAGTGATTACCCTTGAATTCCTCTTCAATTCTCTTCAAAAAGCTCCAAAAATTGCCCAAAAATGGAGGAACTTAGCCTCAAAATCGCGGAAATGAGCTTTTAAAACATTCTGCCCAGCACTTATAATTCCTTAATCGCGATCGCGGGACCCTCATCACGATCGCGAAGTACAAGTTTTCCAGACCCTAAATTTACTCTATGCGAACGCGGATAGACCCACGCGAACGCGATGCACATGACCTTACACCTATGAGATCACGAACAGAGCCACGCGAACGCGATGCACAACTTGCCAAACTCACGCGATCGCGACTCAAGTTACGCGATCGCGAAGCACAACTTGAACTGCCCCCATCAAAGTTCTACGTGATCACGAGACTCCCTACGTGATCGCGAAGAAGGAAAACCTGCAACAGCTGAAGCCCAAAAATCTGCAACTTCTCAACATGCAATTTCATCCGTTTAACCACCCAAAACTCACCCGAGGCCCTCGGGACCTCAACCAAACATGCCAACATATCCCATAATATCATTCAAACTTATTCCAACCTTCGGAATGCTCAAAACAACATCAAAACACCAAATTTACATCGGATTCAAGCCTAAGAATTTCAAGAACTTTCAAAATGCGCTTTCGATCAAAAAGTCTACCAAACCTCGTCCGAATGATCAGAAATTGTGCACACACGTCCCAGATGACACATCAGAGCTATTGCAACTTCTGGAATCCATTATGACCCATATATCGAAATCTCACCGATCAACCGGAAAACGTCAAAATCTCAATTTCGCCAATTCAAGCCTAAACCTTCCACGGACTTCCAAAATGTATTCCGATCACGCTCCTAAGTCCCAAATCACCTAACGGAGCAAACCAAATCATAAAAATTCCGATCCGAGATCATATACAAACAAGTCACATCTTGGTCAAACCTTTCAAATTTCAAGCTTCAAACTGAGAACTGTTCTTCCAAATTCGTTCCGATTACCCTAAAAACCAAAACCAACGATTTACATAAGTCATAATCCATCACACGGGACAAGTCATGCCCGAGAACTGACGAGCATTGTCACGACCCAAAATCCACTAAGGGTCATGATGGCACCGAACACCAATGTCAGGCAAGCCAACACAAATAATTAACTAGTAATTTCTCGTTTTAATATTTTTGAAATCATTCCTTTTTAAACATTAAACAATTAATAAAGAATTCAACTAAATAAATAATGATGTTTTTAACAAATTTTAACACTGAATAATACCATTGACATCCCAGAACCCGATGTCACAAGTGCATGAGCAATTTCTAGGAAACAATGTAATACAATAACTGTCCGGAATACAAATTGGACAAAAGGAAATATACAATACAGTACTCTGAAGGAGACTCTACCAGCTGCGGGTCGTCTCGAGAGGTGCAGCTCACCTAAGTCTCCGTATAAAACATGCCGCTGCGCCTGACTAGGCCACTGGTCATACATGTGCCTGTGCAACAAAATTGCACAACAACTGTAGTATGAGTACAACAACGTGTACCCAGTAAGTATCTCATCTAATCTCGAAGAAGTAGTGACGAGAGATCGACTTCGACACTTACTAGTGGTCCAATGATTTCAAATACAGGAAAGAAGTGAATAAATATGAAGCAGAGTAAGCATATGAAATAAACATGTATAAAATACGTGGTACAATTCTCTTCTTTACAATTATACTCAAGCTCTCAACTAGCATGTTCCCTCCGTAACCAGAGCATATATATAAATGTATAGTGACAATCATAAAATGGTTGTCATAATTCAAATTAGGGAAAGATCCTCAGATACCCTGGCTTCTAGCCAAATGTTATGCACGAGTTCCATAAGAATGATGTGTGTGTGTGTGTGTGTGTGTATATATATAGGAAATGCCGAGGCGTACGTCCCGATCCAACATAAACTGCTGAGGGTCGAATGGCGCGAACCATAGATGCATCTATTAACCTGCCGAGGGGAACAACCCGCTCCCATGAGAGTGTGGTACATAAATCCTGGCGAGGCGAACGGTCTGATCCCATAAGAGTGTAGAAGGAAATACTCCGCTCGTGAATCATACATGCGACACGGTCAAATATAAGTTTAACATTTAAATCATATCTCTTTCTTGATTCCTTTTAAAAATAAGGGAAATTCATCTTGTAGTTTTGTAAGGAAATTACCCTGCTCGCGATACATACATGCGATGCGGTTACAGATAGATTTCTTAAGCTTATTATAACATTTCTCAATTCTTTTCGAAAATACGAAGTTCAAATGAAACCTTTTAAATCCTATATTCTTCAATTTCACTACTTCCAAAACATTTAATGAGAAAACTCAATCTCGCTACCTTTCAAGGCAAACAATAAATATAAATCAATAACAATATCAACAAGGCATGATGTAAGCCTAAAACTACCCGGACATAAGCATAACTAGTAGCTACGTACAGACTCTCGTCACCTCGTGCGTACGTAGCCCCCACAAATAGAAGCACATAATCAATTAATTAACCTATGGGGACAATTCCCTCTTACAAGGTTAAAAAGGAGACTCACCTCACTCCGAAGTTCTATAACCAGCATTCCACGCCCTTCCGAAGACTTAAATAGATGCAAAATGCTCCAAAACTAACAAATAAGTATGTAAACCCATTAGTATATGTTCAATTACTCATTATAGTACAATTTATAACAATTCCTAACCCCGATCGAAAAGTTGACAAAATTGCCCTTGGGCCCACGTGTCCGGATTCCGAAATTTTTCGAAGATAAAGTTTACCCATGACCTCACGAACTCAAATATATAATTTTTTCTCAATTTCATGCCCAAAATCGTGGTCAAAATCCAAAAATACAATTTCTAGGTCTTTCCACCAAAACCCCAAACTTCTACCAATTTTCATGCTCAAATCCGTACATAATCAATGTATTTAACTCAAGATAGGTGGGGATAGCTTACCTTGTCGTTGATGATGAAAACCCCCTCTTGAAACCCTCCAAGAATCGCCCAAGCCAAGAGAAAGATGAAAGAAAATGGCCAAATCCCGACTTTAAAACAACTCACTGTATCTAGCCTTTCCGCACCTGCGGTCCCTTGACCGCTTCTACGATTCCGCAGGTGCACTCCCCCTTACCGCTTCTGCGGTCTCCTTCCGCTTCTGCGGTCAGCTCCCTCGCTTCTGCGCTTGCGCAGATGCGGCAAATACCCCGCCTCTGCGGTCCTTCCATTGGCTGCCAAATTCCGCACCTGCGACTCCCAGACCGCTTCTGCGGCTCCGCACCTGTGGCCACAACCTCGCAGGTGCGATTACACCACATACCAGCTGCTTCAATTCTTCTTCAAATTCAAATTTTGATCCGTTAACTATCTAGAATCCACCCAAGGCCTCCGGGACACCAACCAATCATACCGACCAGTCCCAAAACATAATGCGGAACTGCTCGAGGTCTCAAATCACATCAAACAATGCTAAAACCATGAATCACACTTCAATTCAAGCTTAATGAACTTTAGAATTCCAAACTTCTACATTCGACACCGAAACCTATCAAATCACGCCCAATTGACCTCAAATTTAGCACACAAGTCGTATTTGACATTACGAACCTACCCCAACTTTTGAAATCGGATTCCAACCCCGATATCAAAAAGTCCACTTCCGGTCAAATTCCTCACAAACTTTCAAATTTCTATCTCTCGCCAATTGACTCCGAAATGACCCATGGACCTCCGAATTCACTTTCGATCGCGCTCCCAACAGCAGAATCACCATACGGAGTTATTCCCAGACTCGGAATCTCAAACGAATATCAATAACCCTAAACTGCACTCCAACCCAAACTTAATGAAATTCTTCCAAAAATGATAGCTTCCACTAAAGGCGTCGAAACACTCCCGGGCCATTCAAAACCCGATCCGAACATACGCCCAAATCCGAAATCATCATATGAACCTGTTGGAACCTTCAAATCCCGATTCCGAGGTCATTTACTCAAAAATCGATTCGTAATCAGTTGTCCCAACTTAAAGCTTTCGAAATGAGAATTCTCTTTCCAAATCGACTCTTAACTTCCCGAAATTTAATTCCGACCATGCATACAAGTCATTATACCTGAAATGAAGCTGCTCATGACCTCAAACTGCTGAATGACGCGCTAGAGCTCAAAACGACCGGTCGGATCGTCATGTAATGCATAGGTTTGTACGTACATAACATCATCAAGCCTCTGAGGGCATCCCATCATATCATCTCAGCCATTGTGGGCAAATCATCAACGTATACCAGCTGATCAGGTGGTGGTGCGTATATAACGCCATAATCTTTTCCATATCCCATATACATATATTTATATATATACGCGTATATAACGCCATCTGGTGCCATTGTGGACAAAATCATCAACGTATACCAACTGATCAGGTGGTGGTGCGTATATAATGTCATAACCTTTTCCCATATCCCATATACATACATAATATACATATATACACGTATATAACGCCATCTGGTCATGGGTCAATGTGCATGTATAAATGCATGAGATGCATATGTAATACGTTAATAAAATCTCTCGGTACGTCATAAGACCATTATGCCTCTGATTAATATCATAAAAACAATTTACGTATTATCTGAGACCCATGAACAGACAATGAAATAATATGACACACGGGAAATCAAGAACACAAGCACAATTGACGAATATATTGTATTCGTGATATTTGAAGAAAGTATTATCAACAGACTTATCAAATCAGCAACACTAGAATATTAGAATGTATGGAATTATGTTCATTTACTACTCGATACTTGAGGAAAATACAGGAAGATGCAACTGGCTTTCACAAATCATTAACAAAATTAAGCGAGTGAAAATATTATGTTCAAAATGTCATCATCCGAATTGACGCTGCTTAAAAGATAATTATTAATGGAAATTAAAATTTTAAGAGTTTGGGAAACCATGAGTCCACTTGCTATACACTTTAATTGCAAAGTATGGGTTCATGCGACCTGTAAAAGCACTAATGACCGGCAATAAGCGATTCAGCAGTCAAATGCAATTGTTACTGCAATACATGGGAAAAATAGCCTGCTTTATATATAAATCACTATATTATATACATTAACATCTCTATCATGTAGGGAATTAGAGATATACTTAGACATAATTAAATATCATTTTATAGGAATGAATAATATAGACATCGTTAACTGCTAAGAGTAGAACCACTTATGGAATAACACTATGCATACGTATCGTTACTTGGATCATGCCAAAAAAAAAAGGAATAATCTTAACATACCTGTTTAAGATTAATAGACTGGAAATACTTTGACGACAACAACAGAATACTCAGTTAAAGATCTTGTGGGAAAATCTTCAATCAAAGTTTTCTTTGATCCAAAGCCATACATTAAAAGTGCAAAGGACATAAGAACATCGACACTAACTGTACGCATGGATAAAACTATTAATATTGGGAAACAACTATTGGCAATAGAGGAGCCATAAGGTGCCAGAAATGCTCAATTCTAAAGAAATTGTTATCAGGTAATTAACCTAAAAGGTCAACTATCGTAAACCAAATGAAAAATTGGAGACAACTTTCAATAGCTTATAAAAGTAGAAGAGATTCAGAACCTCAAAAGGTTAAGTAGCAAGAGTGAAAGAAAATGAATCGAATTCAATTCACAGAACCAATTGTGTAATCAAAATAACTTTACTTGTATTCTTATATTTTGACACCTTTCCAAATATTATATGAGTCACTATGTTAGATAAGTAGGCTGCCACATTTCCCTTGTTTGGGGGGGGGGGGGTTAAATCCAATAATTAATTAATTAATTAATTGGGTAATATCCCGCTACCAGTAACTAATCAATTACCCGTATAATTAAAAATTATCTTAAATTATTTAAAATTCTACTTATTTATAATATACTTAATACACCTCACTAACATAGTCATGTGGTACCATATAAAATTAATACATTCACTATTATTTCATTAAAATATCCATGTAAAAATACATATATTTTCTCAACTTCTAATTTTCCTAATCTCATATAAAAATTTTCGTATGTTTAATTCTTAAAATGGTAAAAAAATAACCTTCTTTCCTTGTGACAAAATAATTTCTATTTTTATAATAAAGACAATCTCATAAAATTTCTTATATTATGAATATAATTTACCATATCCAAATATAGTAATATTAATAACTATATAAAATCATACTTTTCAAACTTTTTATAAAAATATTCCATTCAAAATACCATATCAAACGTATATAACAATGTTAATGTTGTTATACTTACAAGGTGTAATAGGATCAGGCCGTACGACCTCAGGATGGTTTGCGCGTGCTTGTAATGCTTGCTTGAGATTTACAAATTGATATTACCTTCCTGGTCTGAGATAAATTGATAAATAATGGATTATGAATTTGGAGACTTCTAAATATAAAAAGGATTTTTTACTTGTTTCTTGACTTACTTGAGTTTACTGCCGTTTTTAATAAATTCATGATTATTCGTATTATTAATATATTATTATTAGACCACTAGGAAGTATCGAAGTCGACCTCTCATCTCTACTTCTTCAAGGTTAGACGAGATACTTACTGAGTACATGTTGTTTTTGTACTCATACTACACTTGCTGTGCATTTTTGTTGCACATGCACATGTATGTCTAGTGGCCTAGTTGGCGCAGCGGCATGGTCGATACAAAGACTTAGGTGAACTGTACCTCTCGAGACGACCCGCAGCCAGCAGAGTCTCCTTCAGAGTATTGTACTATATTTTCTTTTCTGTCCATTTTGTACTCCGGACAGTTGTTGTATTACATTATTTCTTAGAAATTGCTCATGCACTTGTGATACCGGGTTCTGGGATAATTATGGGATATTCTATATTAACTTCTAAATATTCTTTTATTTATTTTGTAAAGATTATCTTTTACTAGCCAAATTGAAGGAAAATCATAGTTTTCACAATTATTTAAACGAAAATTTAATTAAGTATTTATGGTTGGCTTGCCTGACAGCAGTGTCCAGCGCCATCACGACCCTTAGTGGATTTTGGGTCGTGACACATCCTCCAAATGGTTTTATCAAAACCCTAAATAATATATTAGCTACTTATAGTAGTATGTGAAAATACAATACTAAAATTCATAACCAACAATACAAAACAAGAAGAAGAAAGGAAAAACTCGTGGTTGAATCTTCCTCCTTGCTCCTAGTGTATTCTTGCCTCCAAAGGTGTTGTGTAACCCTAAAGTAGTGTCTCTCCCTCCAAAGATATATTTTAGGATGTATTATATAACCTAGATAGAGTGGAGGGCCGTCCAAGGTAATCCAAAATTGGATAGGAGAACTGGAGGGCGTGTCTGTCTTCGCGCAATGCGCGTATGTAGACATGAACTTAGATTTTGCAATTTTTCAGTTCGCAAAGCGATCTGTGCCTTCACTTTGCTTCGCTGTTTTGTGCCTTTATTTTTCTCCTTTTTCGCGTCCGTTTTCATGCCACACACAAAATTGGACGAGCTCCCAATTCTTTCAACCTCTTCTTTTTGTGTCGAATTGCCATCCTTTAATCATTTATCATCCAAACTCGTTCCTACACATAAGAAATACATAATGAGTATATTTCACTTCACAAACCATGTAATATCCCGCGACTCACACAAGAATTAATATGCAAATATACTAAAAAATATGAACTTTTCATCATTTATCACCACCCCATACTTAAACTCTTGCTCGTCCTCGAGCAAATTAAGATTAAATGCATAGGCAAGAAATACCTTTCAAAACATACTCAAGCATCACACCAATGACAATGGTTTATATCAATGCTTAGAACCCAACATATGCCTTCTTCATACATTTCCTCGAGTTCTAAACTTGTCATGCCCCAAACCTGAAGAGGCGTGGCTAGCACTCGGTGCCATACTCGGTCCGAGCGTACCACTCTGTAACTGTGAACTCTAGAGGGGTAACCCTTAACTTAGGCCGATGAGGCCATATTCTGAATCATCTGAAAATAACGTCTACAACTAGCAATACAAAACTAAACATCTACATAAGGATGGTAAAGCCACAATACTAATATAAAAAATGTACAGGACTCATTTACAAGTCTCTAGGGATAACTGAACTGTATCATGGTTGGGACAGGCCTCGACCTATCCATCAAACTTGTATATATAAAATGGACTCCAAGGTATAGACCTGGTAACTCCGAGGAAGTGGAACTTACCAACCAAGCTGATGTTTGACTTTGTCTACTAGGAAGGTCTATCCAACTGTCTATCAAGACCTGCAGGCATGAAATGCAGTGTCCCCAGCAAAAGGGATGTCAGTACGAAATAATGTACCAAGTATGTAAGACAACATAATAACTGAAAGCTGAAACTGAACTAATAATATAATAATTGAAAGTGCCTGGAAGTCAAATACAATTTGAAAATATGCTTACTGTGACGACCCAACCAGTCGTCTCAGGAGTTACCGCTCCATTTTCCCCCATTCCTGCTTCTTTATGCTTCGTTAGCTGTGTTTTATGTGGTCGAGTTGGTTGGTTTGCGTTTGGAGTGGAATGGATGAGAAATGAGACACTTAGTTTCTTTTAAGAAGGCTTAAGTTGGAAAAGTCAACCGGATATTGACTTATAAGTTAGAGGGCTCGGATGTGAGTTCTGATGGTTTGATTAACTTCGGAAGGTGATTTGTGACTTAGGAGTGTGATCGGAAGTGGTTTTGGAGGTCCGGTGTAGAATTAGGCTTGAATTGGCGAAGTTAGTATTTTGGCGATTTCCGGTTGATAGGTGAGATTTTGATCCGAGGGTTAGAACGGAATTCTAAGAGTTGTTGTGGCTTCGTTATGTGATTTGGGATGTGTGTGCAAAATTTCAGGTCATTTGGATGTGGTTTGGTTGGGTTTTTGATCAAAAGCGTATTTCGAAAGTTTTTAGAAACTTAGGCTTGAATTCGATGAGAATTGATGGTTTTGGTGTTGTTTGAGGTGTTTTGATAATTGGAACAAGTTTGAATGAGGTTTTAGGACATGTTAGTGCTCTTGGTTGAGGTCCCGGGGGCCTCGGGTGAGTTTCGGATGGTCAATCGGACCATTTTCTAAGTTGAAAAGTTGTAGATTTTGGGAGTTCAGGTGTTGCAGAAAATAACCCTTCGCGTTCGCGAAGGGTATGTCGCGTTCGCGTAGAAGAATTTGAGGAAGACCAGAATTAAGACTTCGCATTGACGAGAGGTGCCTCGCGTTCACGAAAGGATGGGAAGCAGTGCATCGCGTTCGCGAGAAGGCACTCGCGATCGCGTAGAGCAAATTGGGGTCCAAGGCATTTTGTTCATCGCGTTCGCGTAAGGTTGTCGTGTTCGCGAAGGTGTAGGAGGCAGAAGCATCACGTTCGCGATTGGTGTGACACGTTCGCGTAGGGCAAAAATTGGTCAAAGTAAGTTTGTGCTTTGCGAATGCGAGACGTTGACCGCGTTCGCGAAGAAGGAATATCAGAACTGGGCAGAAAGTTTATAAGACATTTGCTCCGCGATTTTGAGCCATTTTTCCACCATAGTTGATCATTTTGAGAGCTCTTTGAGAGAGATTGAAGAGAGATTCAAGGAGAATTGATTGGAGGTAAGTTTTGTGAACCAAAAACGTGATTCTATTGTGAAATTAACCTAGAAATTCATGGAATTTAAGCTAAAATTGGAAGAACTAGGGCTTGGGACTTTGAACTTTTGAATTGGGATTTGAGGGACCATTTTAGGTCGGAATTGAGAACTTTTGGTATGTATGAACTCGTGGGGTGATAAGGAATCTAATGATATGAAATTTTTTGAGTTTCAAGAAGTGGGCCCTGGGCTCGGGTTTTGTTAATTTCGAGATTTTTGATATTTTTCAATTGTTTTCACTTGGGTTATGTTCCCTTAGCATATTGTGACGTATTCATTCTGGTTTTGTTCAGATTCGACGTGCGAGGAGGCCGATTTGAGAGGCAAAGGCGTCGCGAGCTAGAATTTTTGTCGGTTTGAGGTGAGTAATGAATGTGAATGATGTCCTGAGGGTTTGAAACCCCGTATTTGCACATCGTAGTGCTATATTGACCGTGGGGTCGTTTACTATTGGGGATTGTGACTTGGTCCGTCCCGAGTGATGCTTTTACCGCGTATTTGATTGAAGCTTATTTGTTATCATCATTATTTGGACTGATTGCCGTATTTGGGCTTTGTGCCAATTATTTGGACCCTCCGGGGAGTTTTATCATTATTTCCTCACTATTTTGACTTACTACTTGAACTCAGTCGTATCGTTTTTCCACTATTTTACAACTCAGCCACTTTTTACTCGATTTTGAAACTAAAATGATATATTAAATGATGTTTCGGGCTGAGAACTACTGTTTTACTAATGCCCGAGGGGCTTATATGATTTATGGACTGAGTACGGCCAAGGGCCAGATGTGAGGATACCATGGGATCGGGTTGCGCGCCGCAGCAGTGTTATACTGATATTGATATGAGGCCGAGGACCTAGATTTGGTGCCACAAGATGGCTTGATATTGTGCTTGGGCCGTAAGGGGCCCCTCCCGGAGTCTGCACACCCCCAGTGAGCACCGTCGACGATAAATAAATGGATCGGGCTGCGCGCCACAGTGGGTACTACAGGGTACCGTTCTATGTGTTGATTTCCTTTATATGTCTGTCACTTAATTTCTTATTTGTTGTATAATTATCATATTTTGTTTTCTTTGGTTTATTGCTTTCATATTACTTATTTTAAACTGCCGCATTATAGATTACTCTGTGATTCTCCGTGATTTCTTATTCTCAGTCATTATTTATGCTTATTACTCACTGGGTCGGAGTACTCACATTACTCCCTGCACCTTGCGTGCAGATCCAGGTGCATCTGAGGCTGAGTGAGGATTTTCAGTTGAGCAGCGCATATCCGGGAGCATCGAGGTAGCTGCATGGCGTCCGCAACCCTGATCTATCCTTTCTATCCTTTGTTTTTATCTGCATTCCCTAGATTGATATGTATTAGGTTGATAAACTGGTATTAGAGGCTCAGACTTGTGACACCGGATCGGTGGGCTATATGGCGATATTATTATGACTTCCGCACATTTAATCTACTATTTTCAGACATATATTATGTTAAATTGGTATTGAAACACTGTTAACTGGTAACGAATTTTAAAAAAAAAAGGGTTGAGATTGATTGTTGGTTGGGCTTGTCTAGAAATGTGTTGGGCGCCATCACGACCAGGGTTGGGGTCGTGACACTTACCTGCTAATACTGACTCATCTATCCCAATATAGTAAGTAAAATAGTTGTCCGGCCCTATAAGGCTTGGTATGTGTAACTGCTCTTCCGTAGTAGGTTCGTTCATAGGCACTCGGCCATACTAGGCTCTGTATCTCGACCATTCTAGGCTCGCTCATAGGCACTCGGCCACAGTAGGCTCGGTATATAACTTACCATCTAATCAGAGGTTTCCTAATAGGGGCTTGCCCATCGATTATAGCTCGATGGTGGTGAAAATACTGTATATATATAGACTCTCTGCTCTCTTGGCTGAAAGAAGACAAAACTAAAATGAATATGAAGTCCCGATAAGGGAGAATACTGTAGCTTATGAGACTAGGATAATGTATATAAATTCGGGAGTATGAACTTCTCTTTATGCCTCGTTATCAAACTCATGTAGTTGCGGGATCATGCCAAAATGAAGAAAGGTTTAGCCTTAACATACCTTATCACAATCTTTCCAATCACCAAGTTGAACTCGCCTCTTTGCATCTTAATCTACAACAACAATAATAATACTATCATTAGGTTATGAAAGGTACGACTATCGCACAACCAACAACAAGTTTGTTTTGTATTAAAATAGGCAGCATCTCCCCTGTCATGTAATCCTTACTTCCTCCAAATTCAAGATAACACCAATAAACACAAGAACACAACAATAACAACATATATAAATTATTTTCCAGCCTTATATACACCATAAAATACTACAAAATAGCCCAACACGCCCCTATCTCTTCATACACAAAACGACCACTGTAGTAGTGTCAAACGACCCGAAAATGTTACAACGAACGACCAACCCACAACCCTGCATTTATGTGATGTTTCTCCACACCCTTCTTCCTCTAAAACTCCACAAAACAGTAGTAAAACATGCATCCCTACAGCAACACAAAAAATCCACAAAACAGTCCGCTACAAGTGAATAACTCGAACTCACGGCTTCCGATCACCGTCCCGTGAGTTCTTACAAATATAGAATGACTTACCATGCATTTACAACAGAAAATATGGATGAAAGATATCAGTAAACTTACCTTATTTGTTGGATACTTAGATCCTATCTTGGTTCTTCACACTCTAGGTTTTACCTCCAATTAGAACTTGAAAGGGAGAGAAAATCAATTAGGGTTTGTGGGAAATTTTTGGGAGGAGATTTGCAGAGGTAAGTTCTGGTTATTGTGTTATGTAATGAGTGTTATATTGCAGGAGATAAGCCCTTAAATTAGGCTGTTTGGCCGACCCGAAATAGCCCCCTTTTTGGACTTTCATTTAAGCAAGCTCGTGATACACATACTTGTCACCTAACAGTCTCACAAAAACACATATATCTCTTTACTCCGATGTCGTATTGACAAATGGTTTAATGCGTTAGAAAATAATCTCATAGATATTCAATTTGATGGGTAGAACACCCCATAAATCTAAGTATATTGGGAGAAAATTACAGTTACATTTGACCCAAATTTTCAGTACATTTATGAATGTAACTTGTGATGATCTTTTCCAACTTTTGTTCCACAACGCGCTTGACTTCAAAACATAGCACACGACTATCAAACGACTAACATAACTCACAACATAACCTCCTTATCATATTAAGCACCCTAGTCTCAACCCAAAAGTACATGTTATAACATTCCCAACTTGTCGACTTTCGACGAAACATTATTTTCTTCATTTCCTTTAGCTTCTAAACCTTCCAACCCTCTTTGTACTTGTTGTTCATGATCTTCAATATATGTAACATCCCAAGCAACATGATAACTTACTTTCTATACTTCCAAAGATAATCTCATTTTTGGTCTTACATTAGTTTACTTATGACGCACTTTTACGTACGAAAACACGAGGTGTAACAAAACTCATGCCAAGATTATTTAAAATATTTTTGTGGCTCTTCTAACATCCTAGCCTCAAAAATTGACTCCACTATATTCCTCTTTGTGACTCGCTTCTTGTGCAAACTAAAGATACGAGTTTCTTACCAATCCGTTGTGAAGCATGTGCCCTCACCAACAAAACAAAAAGAGTAATCAATCCCCACACTCAAATATGAATTCAAGTATAATTTAAGGACTCACAGAATGAAAGAATTCACTCACTCTCGCAAATAAACTCATGTGCCCCCAAAGGTCGTACCGTAGGCTTGCCCATAATGTAAGTCTCTACTAATTTAAGCTCGCAAAGTCTAGGATCAATTAGGTCTTCATGGATTGTAATGTAGGCTAAGGGACGGGTATGATAGATATGGATAATAGTGACTAACCCTCCTAAGCACTTTTAATACAATACACTTTAACTTTTAAGCATATCCTCTTCATGATCACTCAACATATCGCTACGACACCGTAAATAACATAGCCCATTTACTTTAAGCACATCTACATAAGCACTAGCATATATCAAAGTGAATTGGAGAGATTTTTTTTTGTATTTTTTTGTTTCAAAATCTTTTCAACACCCTCCATGAATTGGTATTTCCAGCTAGTAGCTCTCTCTATTCACACATGCACCTTTTGGCCTTTCTATAGTTCCACTCAAAAACCACCCAATTTCTTTTCCTTCACTTGTAGCGACTTAAGTGCTTTTGGAGGTAAAGTTTTAACAAGATTTAATTAAGAACAAAAGGGATTTGTCTTATAATATGGGTACCACAAAAAAGTTTACAGACTCAAATAGTCTAACAGAGGATAATATTTATTACTGGTAGGCAAATAGACTAAAGAGTCAATCAAAGAAGCGCCTATATCATTTCGTAAACTCACAAGACTTGATCATTTCGGTTTGAGTCACACACGGGGCAAGTTCTATACTTACAAGGGATGACACAGAGTACAACCAAAATCTCACCTCATACAATACACATGACTTAGTCAGGACGGCTCAAACTCGACTCTCAAGTTAAAGCAACTAGCATAGTGATAATATAATTCAATCACATAAGATGTACATAATAGGAGTCAAAAGATGAGCCCAAGTGTCAGAATAAATCACATATACTCTCAAAACATATAGTCACAAGAATAAAAAAGAAAGTACTCAGTGCAAATACTCCAGCTCTAAACCCCAACATAAAACATGTCAAAAAGCATAGATACTCAAGTTCTTCCCATTCCCATTATCAGTTAAAGAAAATAAAAGAGTCTTTTTGTATTTTTCTTTAGACTTTAAACCCTCAAGAAAACTGTTTAGGAAGTCCATCGTTGGGAAAAGTCCAAAACTTTTTGAAAATTCTACTTAAAAAAACTACTACTCGATTCAAAGAGTCATCCCTTGGAAAAGACCGTGGTCATAAGAAAAACCAAGAGGAATTATTTCTACCTAATTATTTTTTTTATTTTTTTTCCAAAACATATAATATAAAATAACACAACTAAACTAGCATAGGAATCCACCCAAACAGTCTCTTCACTCCACACTTAAAATTGTGCATTGTCCCAATGCACACACATAAATACAAGAAGGTAAAAGAGACTCCCTGGTAGGCCAAAGGCCAAAGCATTAGCAGCTCATGGGGTACTCAGACTTCTCCCAGACTTGATTCTTTATGCGGGCACCCCATACTTAGTTCTCACCATCTCACTTGCTTTTCTTTTTTCCTATGACTTTGCTTCCCATGCTCCTCGAAAATTCAAAAACAATACTACAATAATAAAATAATAAAACTGAAAATAACAAAAAATAGTAAAGCTGGGTTGCCTCCCAACAAGCACTTGATTTAACGTCGCGGCATGACGTGAATGACTTTTTGTCTCCACCTCGAGCTTATGAATTGAACCCAAGATTTGCTTCAAGCTTATGATTATGCTCTTGGGGCGGTACAAATTCTTGCGAGACAAAAATTAGATAAAGCCTCATGCACTTTTTGGCTCTCGACCGAAGAGTGTCATCTTGCCTAGACAACCTTGAAAATTTCAAAATATAAGGCCCATCTACCTCTTCCTTGGACTTCTTTTTATACTCGTAAGGATCCACTCCCCTTTCACCATCCGAACTGTGATGACCCGGCCAGTCATCTCATGCGTTACCGCTCCATTTTTCCCATTTCTGCTTCTTATTGCTTTGTTTATCGGTTCTATATGTGATCGGGTTAGTTGGCTCGGGTTCGGAAAGGTTTTGAGAAGGTTGGATCCACTTAGTCTCTTTTGAGGAAGCTTAAGTTGGAAAAGTCAACCGGATATTGACTTATGTGTTAGAGGGCTCGGATGTGAATTCTGATGGTTCGGATAGCTTCGGAAGTGATTTAGGACTTAGGAGAGTGATCGGAATATGTTTTTGGAGGTCCGGAGTAGATTTAGGTCTGAATTGGCGAAATTGGATTTTTGGCATTTTCCGGTTGATAGGCGAGATTTTGATATAGGGGTTGGAATAAAATTCCGGGAGTTGCAGTAGTTTTTTGGTGTCATTTGGGATGTGTGTGCAAAATTTTATGTCATTCGGACGTGGTTTTGTTGGGTTTTTGATCAAAAGCATAATTAGAAGATTTTTGGGAACTTAGTCTTGAATCCGATGTGTTTTGGTTGATTCGATGTTGCTTGAGGTGCTTTAAAGATTGGTACAAGTTTGGATAGTGGTATAGGACTTGTTTGTGCTTTTGGTTGAGGTCCCGGGGGCCTCGGGGTGATTTCGGATGGTTGACGGAGAGTTTGGGAATTTATTTGGTGGAGCTGCAGATTTTTCTGTTTTGTTGTTTATGCACCTGGGGATTGGGGGCCGCAGGTGCGATGCCACAGATGCGGGAAACCAGTCGCAGAAGCGGAAGAGCCTTGGAAGGAACGAACCTCAGAAGAGGATGAGGAGCCGCACCTGCGATGGCGCAGGTGCGGGCAATGCATCGCAGATGCGATTTTGGCCACTTAATTGAAAATCGCAGAAGAGGTTCAAGGACCGCAAAAGTGGTACCGCAGAAGCGTACCACAGAAGTGGTAGAAGGGGCCGCAAATGCGAAATGCCCGAGCCAGAAGGTATAAATTATTTCCTTCACGATTTTTGAGCTATTCCACCATTTCTAAGTCTGCTTTTGGAGCTTTTTGGGCGATTTGAAGAAGGATTTCAAGGGGATTTCATTTAGGTAAGGATTTTGGACCTAAAACTCGTTCCTATGGTGTTATTTCATGGATTAGAGCTGTACTTAATGGAATTTAAGGGTTAAAAATTGGGGAAACTAGGGCTTGGTATTGGAGACCTAGACTTGAGGATTTGAGGGACCCTTTGTTGTCGGATTTTGGTACTTTTGATATGTATGAACTCGTGGAGAGATAAGGAATCTATTGATGTAAATTTTATCGAATTCCGAGACGTGGGCCCGGGGGTCGGGTTTTGATAATTTCGGGATTTGTGTTGTAAATTTATTATTTTCACATGGGCTTAGTTCCCTTGGCATACTTTGACGCCGTGATTCTGATTTTGGATAGATTCGACATGAGTGGAGGCCAATTCGAGGGGCAAAGACATCGCGGGATAGAGTTTGGACCGGATTGAGGTGAGTAATGATTGTAATTGTTGTCCTGAGGGTATGAAACCCCGGATTTGTACATCGTTGTGCTATATTGAGGTGGCGCACACGCTAGATGACGAGCATGGGGTCGTGCATTATTGGAGATTGTGACTTAGTCCATCCCTAATGATTGTTTTACCGCGTATTTGACTGAAAACTGTTTGCTATCATCTTGTTTTGGGCTGAATGCCATATTTGGGCCTCGTGCCAACTATTTGAACCCTTAGGGGATTTCTATTTATATTTTCTTACTGTTTTGACTTTATACTTGTACTTAGTCATGCTATATTCTAATGTTTTCATAACTCAGCCATGTCTACTCTGTTTTAACACTTAAAATGATATTTTAAATGATATTTTGGGCTGAGCATCATGTTTTACTATTGCCCGAGTGGCTTGTGAGAATTTTGACTGAGTAAAGCTGAGGGCCTGAGATTTGTATGCCACGAGGTGGCTTGTTGATATGAGGCCGAAATCCTAGTGATGATGCCATGAGATAGTTTGATATTACGCTTGGGTCGTAAGGGGCCCCTCCAGGAGTCTGCATACCCCCAGTGAGCACGAGTACCCATTGTGATGTGAGATATAGCCCAAGGGGCTGGTATTGTTCCATATGTTGCCCGAGGGGCTGATTCTGTTGGTATTGTGCCCGAGGAGCGGTTCTTTATGTGTTTATCTTTCCTAGTTTCATGTCCTTTACTTGCTTAATTGTTAAAAAGGCATTTTAAGAAGCTTAAATTGATTTAAAGTGACTTTGCATATTTTCACTGTTTCATTACTTTTACTGGCTTTTACTTCTTACTTATAGCCTGTGATGTGCTTTATGTGATTTCTTTACTCTCAGTCTGCATTTATTATTATTACTCATTGAGTTGGAGTACTCACTTTACTCCCTGCATCCCGTGTGCAGATTTAGGCGCTTCAGGTCATGCTGGTGAGGGTTGAGAGTTTCCAGCAGATTCCGGAGTTCATGAGGTAGCTTCTCGGCGTTCGCAACCCCGTGTTTCTCCCCTTATCTCATTTATTTTCTCTTGTTAGTGACTTTATACTAGCTGTGTAGACACTTCAGACTTATAGTATATTGATAGATGCTCATGACTGGTGACACCCCGATGTCGGGCTGTGTTGGTTGTAATTCCACAAATTGTACTGTTCACTACTTATTTTTGGATTTTATCATGTTTAAGACTTAATAGTTATTATTTTAATTGCTTAAAATTGAAGTGGGAATGTGTCGGCTGGCCTTGTCTTCACGAGAGGCGCCATCACGACCGGGTTCGGATTTAGGGTCGTGACACGAACATAATGTAGAGAAATGTTTGGAATGAGGTCCAACATGCTCAAATACATGAACTTCAAGATTTTTAACCTCCTCAACACCAATCACACCAGAGTCAACTAAATTTGTATCTTCAATGTCCTTGGCTGACTCTAGTGTTACTTCTTCAATATCGGCATCCTCAAATTCTAGTTGGATAGATTGTTGGTGTTCTACTTTTACCTCCTCCATTAGCACATCAATTTCAGTATCTAATTCATGCCCTTCTTGACTACTATCCCTAATATTGGCTTGTTGAGCATTAAATGCTTCAACTAATTGACTCACTTGTGCCTCCAGGTTGCGAATAGTAGCATCTTGCCTTTGTATGTGCAGTTGTTTCTCATTATTTGGTTCCACAAGGCACCTTAGCATATCTTTGATCTCTTTCATGTCATCGTCCTTAGGTTCTTTGTTCCTATTAACTTCACCAGAAAAAGCAAAACCATCATAGTAAGGGGTTGGGGGAGGATAAGAAATACAAGTACAACCATGAAAGTGACCATCTTTACCATCATACATAACACACACATTCCACACATAAGATTGAGTTGGTGCACATAACTCGCTCTCGGAAATATCTTGATAATTTTGCCATGGGTGATTTCCTCCACAATATGCATAAGGAGGATCAAAAGTAGAATTACCAACATCAAAACTCTCATAATTCCAAGATGCTATGTTTCTAAAATCAACAAGTAAAATAAAAATAAAAAACAAAAAACAAGTAAAATAAAAATAAAAAATCAAATACAAGAAAATAAAAATAAAAGTTCAAATTTGCAACCTAGCAATATGTACACCTACAGCTACACCGTTAGTTCCCGGTAATGGCGCCAAAATTTGATCACGCCTAACTCTAATCTTAAAAAGGATAAGTGGTCGGTGCAAATATAATCCGGTCTAAAAGTCCGGAGTGGAATCCCACAGAGAACTAAGGTTTAGCTACAATTGTTCACTATCACCAAGAAGACAAGTTCAAACAATTCCTAAGTTATAAATATTAAGATTCTTATGTCTAACTAATTAACTAACAAATTAAAATAGAAAGTCAACAACTAAAGATACTAAGGGTTGGAGATAAGATTAAGGAGGTCTAGAGTTATGATTTCCACAATAGTCGGAATCCTTCCTGCTAAGCCTCCTATAATTTCACCTAATTATTCTCTACTGGTCATGAGCACTTCAGATGTCGTAATTCTCTCCCGAGAAACTACAACAATTTACTAGACATATTCTCTTGAACTACGCTAGCTGACACAATTTCACCACTCACTAGGACCACGTCAAGGCTTTCTTATTCCTAAATCTACCTTTAAACCTACCGTATTGATTCCTCATATACGTTAGGAGTGAGTTGTTCAACAACTACCTAAATATGTACCCTTTCCCAAGAAATACATAATAAATAGGCACAGTCAATTGATGGCCATTTAATCAACAGAAATAAACACGTAGTTGAACAAATAAAGAAATTCAAAGGCTAAATTATATTCCAACATAACAAGAATTCATACTCCAAAAGGTTCCTCAAAACCCTAAATAATAAATTAGCTACTCATAGTAGTATGTGAAAATACAATACTAAAATTCATAACCAAAAATAGAAAACAAGAAGAAGAAAGGAAAAACTCGTGGTTGAATCTTCCTCCTTGCTCCTAGTGTATTCTTGCCTCCAAAGGTACTGTGTAACCCTAAAGTAGTGTCTCCTCCTCCAAAGTTATGTTTTAGAATGTATTTATATGACCTAGGTAGGGTGGAGAGCCGTCCAAGACAATCCAAAATCGGATAGGAGAACTGGAGGGTGCATCTGCCTTCGCGCAGCGCGCGACCATAGACATAGGCTTTACTTTTGCAATTTTTCAGTTTGCGAAGCGATCCGTGCCTTCACTTCACTTCACTATTTTGTGCATTCATTTTTCTCCTTTTTCGCGTCCGTTTTCATGCCACGCACGAAATTGGACGAGCTCCCAATTCTTTCCACCTCTTCTTCATCATTTATCACAATTACACCCAACTACATCCAAATCCAATTACAAGGTGGCTTTCCAATCAAGTCCTAAGATTTTGTGAAATGACAAATTTTAATAGCCACATCTCGAACAATCCACGACCAACAACTTTTCCTATAACGAACTAAATGAATTAGTTACTTCCTAAAAGACTACTTTTTAATCTAAGTATGCCTAATGACTGCACCAATCATTTGGAGGGGAGGGAGTGGGACGCTGCAAGTTGGGTAATTTACCAGAGGCAGAGGGTGTACGAAGGACGAAGGTAGACTCGAGCTAAAACTAAAATTCTGCTCGTGAGAGTAATGGTATACACACGCCTTACTCGGAATAGCAAACTTTAGCTTCAAAAGCTTGCGGTGAAGGCTCGTTATAATATTACTTTGCTAATAAATACACAAATTTTCTTGATGATGCTAGTGATTCTAATTAATAATTTTCAATGTGAAGAGTCCTATAGCTATATACGCCATTCTTATTGTATACGGTCAAAATCGAGCTTGCCTAATTTTGTATGATTTACCGAAATCGGGGTGGCAGATCAAGGCTCAGCTTCGGTTATATTGGACCATGGTACGAAGATGAATTTGTGAGCTCGTGGATCAATGGCCAATAAAGATTGAGACCAGCCGTGGTCGATACCGAAGAAAGAAAGAGATCGAGCAAGATCAAAGGAATCCTGCTAAGTCAAATAACAGAAGGCCGAGATATCCGTGATCGGACAAGGATCGTGGCGGAAATCTCGGCACGTATCAAGTCAGGACCGATTATTTAGCCTATCATGAGATTTGCTTCTGTAATTAGAATTATGCCATAAATAAGATTCCTCTACTATATAAGAGGGTCTTAATCATTTTGTAATCATTATACATTCACACATAACCAAGCAATACATTAAGTTTTTTCTCTCACAAGCTTTGTTTTTCAGTTTTTACTTTTTAATAGCATACTCAGTTGGTTCGAGGGCGATTTAGCTCGAGGGCCACAGTCACATTGGTTTACTTTATTTTACTGTTAATTTCTAATATTAATTCTCGTATTTATCAGTTTTTACCAAGTGAAATCACATATCCTTAAAACCACTTATAAGTTTAAATGTTATCCGATTTCAAGGCTAAATAATTTGGTGCACACCGTGGGGCTAAGTATAATAGTGATTGCGTGGTACAATTTTTGTAACACACACTATTTTACTCTTGTTCTTTGAAGTGTCTTCGATTCCAGGATCAGCATGTCAAACTCTCAAGTAGGACCCACACACAGACAATGGCCTTAGTCTTCATGGCGAGAATGACAACATAGCCACCCCGGGAAACAGAGTACCTCCGGTCAAACCCGATGGAGCCCCAGCCGTGGACCCAGTCAACGTCAACTCCCATATTGCCATTAATGGGAATTTGGCCGTCGATCCTAAAAATAGCGTTCGTAGAGATGCTCGAAGAGCCGATTAGAACGCACAGGGTGGTGAAGAGGGCGGAGTTAGCCTTCGAATAACATTTGAAATGTTGCAGACCCAACAAGCTGCAATAGCGCAACTCCAAAATCAAAATAGTGCACCAAGCAAGATCTAGCTTGATCCATCACAAGAAATTGTTCATATAGCTGAATCAGTGCCAAAGAGATCGAATGGAGGAGAATCGGAGGCCAATCTTGCTATCGTAAAAATTCTGGAGGAACTGACAAAGCGAATCAAGATAGGGGAAAAGAAGATCGAGGAAAACGATAAGAAAATAGAAACTTATAACTCTAGGGTCGACCAAATCCCGAGGGCATCACCAATATTAAAAGGACTTGATTCCAAAAAGTTTGTCCAAAAACCTTTCCTCCCGAGTGCGGCTCCGAAGGCCATCCCAAAGAAGTTCCGTATGCCTGAGATTCCAAAGTATAACGGGTCGACAAATCCAAATAAACACGTCACCTCATATACGTGCGCCATCAAGGAAAATGACTTGGTAGATGACGAGATTGAATCCGTGTTGCTGAAGAAATTCGGGGAGACTCTATCGAAGGGTGCTATGATATAGTACCATTTACCACCTAACTCTATTGGCTCATTTGTTATGCTTGCAGATTCTTTTGTAAAGGCACACGCCGGAGCCATTAAGGTCGCTACCAAAAAGTCAGACCTCTTCAAGGTAAGACAAAAAGACGACGAGATGCTCAAGGAATTTGTATCTCAATTCCAAATAGAGCGAATGGATATGCCACTGGTCACAGACGATTGGGCTATTCAAGCTTTTACTCAAGGTCTCAATGCTTGGAGTTCTGCAGCTTCACAGAAGTTGAAGCAGAATTTGATTGAATATCCAACTGTCACTTGGGCCGATATGTATAATCTGTATCAGTCAAAGATCAGGTTCAAGGATGATCAACTGGGGGCTCCAATCGATTTGGTTTATCCTAACAGGCCCGTGGATAGAGTTAAAAGGGACGTCGACCGGGAACCACGGTCGAACAGAGACCGATATCAGCCATACGGTGGAGATCGGAGAAATAATGGGCCTAGATGCAACCCCATTCGAAATGATAGAAGGAATGATCGATGACAGAGCTTGCGAGGGCTCATGAGCAAGAGTGGTTACAATAGGGATGTCGGGTCCAAAGAAGCACCTCGATTGTCAGAGTATAACTTCAACGTAGATGCTTCCGCCATAGTATCAACCATTGAACATTTTAAAGATACCAGGTTGCCCTAACCTTTGTAGACCGATCCGACCCACAGAAATCCAAACCAAATATGCAAGGATCATGGTACCCATGGCCATAAAACAGAAGATTGCAGACAACTAAGGGAGGAAGTAGCCCGATTGTTCAACGAGGGTCACCTTTGAGAATTTTTAAGTGATCGGGCCAAGAACCACTTCAAAAATAGAGATTCGAATAGACAGAATGAGCAAGAAGAGCCACAACACGTGATTCACATGATTGTCGGAGGGGTCGATATTCCTCAAGGACCGGTATTTAAACGCACCAAGGTGACGATCACAAGGGAAAAGTGAACAAGAGACTACTTACCAGAAGAGACTTTGTCTTTCAATGATGAGGATGCAGAAGGGATCGAGCAACCTCATAACGACGCACTGGTAATATCTGTCCTTATGAATAAAATTCAAGTTAAACGTGTTTTGATTGATCTAAGTAGCTCGACCAACATTATTCAATCGAGGGTCGTAGAACAACTCGGCCTACAAGATCAAATTGTGCCTGCATCCCTGTTTGACCAAAAAGTGTTAAACCCTTTTGTCAAACTAATTATCAGATATATAGAAGGTAAATCTTAGCCAAACATAATTAATTCTAGATCCAAACATACTGAGTACGAAAATCGAAGAAGAACATGAACATGTAATATTTCTTAATATAATTATTGTACATCGAATATGAATAATAGGCTTACATCCAAGACGGATTTACACCATGATCATGGAAGTAAGGAAAGAGAAGAGAAGGAATTGTTGATGAGAGAGAGATTCCCCTTGTTGATTCTATCCTGATGGCTAACAAGAATCATCCACCATTTCTCTAGGCTCAACTCCCTATATATATATTGGCTATTTTCCCTTTTATCCAATGGTCTTTGACCGGCGTACTTTCTTATGATCGTGCCCTTCCTCACTTGCTCAAACATTACGCTTGTTCTGCGATGTAAGCTTTCTGATGATTTGACCCCGGGAATGGCCGAGGTGCTATTTTCTATTTCGTCACTTGGGCATGATTAGGGCATGGTTAACCCCTTATCGTTCCTCTTAAGGACAACCATCCCATGGTCATATTTTGACCCATACAGTTAGTCCCTCCGTCCGTCGGGGTTGCCTCTTGGCAAGCTCAACGGGCGGACTTTGTTGATTCAAAAGTTAGGAGAAATCTACACATTACGCATGGAATGAGATCCTTAGGTCGAGATGGTGAAGTGACGCTTCAATGGTACCATCGGACCGTTACGTCAGTTCGGAGCTGAATTATTGCATCGATTCAAAACATCATGAATACCCATTATGCACCATTATGGCGCACGTTTCCCAGGCACCGTATTGTTCCCGTGCCTTTGAGTTTTTGGTTGGCGGCTCTTGGGTTTCCCGCTCGGGACATTTATGTTCATGTAAATATGGGAAACCACCATTCGATTGTTAAGCTTTTTGATTCATCTGAGAATTTTGCACACCTTCACCTTCTTCAACGTTTCATACTTCTGATTTTGTCAGAATTTGATGCTACCATCCTCTATTTTCCTTCATCATACTTGTTTATTCTGATTAATTTAGACAAATGGCTGGTACTTCTTCAGAGATCAACATGTCCATCAAAGCTTCGGTGCCAGAAAATGATGCACCTCCTCTTGGGGAAGGGGTGGAGGTGACGGAAGATGAGGGAGTCCTAATAGTGGTTGAGATACTGCCCCGTCCGGGGAAATTATGAACTGACTTCAACAGCCCTGCCAGAGAAGAACCGAAACCTGTACCCTCTATTTTGGATAAAACGTCGATAGCGGCGCTCAAGACCAAATGGGGAATTCCAAACCATATCGAAATGGTGCCGGCGATAGGGTTGGTCATTGTAAATTTGCACCGCCCAGGGTACTGCGCATTTTATGCGTATCCTTTTGTTGTCGGGTATACGCTTCCTCTACCCTCTCTGGTGATAGAATTCTACTGTTTCTATGAAGTGTGCCCGGCTCAGCTTTCACCGTACGCGTACAAGCTCTTCCTCATGCTTTTCAAGTACGCGGAGCTCGCTGGTCGAAGGATCACTTTGGGGCACATGCTTTATATTTTTGCTCCTCAATTTATTCGAGGCACGATGATTCATATGCGTTATCGAGGATCGAAGAGTTTGGTGGTGAAGATGGACGATAAGGCTAATCACCGCTTCTGGGAAAGATATTTTTATGTGCGGACAGAACACCTTGTGGCGGATTCGGCAGGGTTCCCTGAGACGTGGAACTTCGCACGTAAGTTTTCCTTTGTTTATTTTGTGATTCCTCTCGAGGCAGTGGCCAACCATTCTTCTTTAGGTGGCATTGCTAATTTGTTTTCACTTTTGCAGCCGAGAGACTGCCTCCCCTGCCAGTCGATGACATTTGTGAGTGGGTAAACACCATTCTTCCCCATATAATGGGGGTTCGCAAGTGGGCATCCTTCTACGAGAAATATGGGCATAAGCCTCTTACTGGTGTGTCGACCCGTTGCAGTTTTTTTTCTTTGCCTTATGGTTCGATCTCGTCGTTGTATGAATGTCTTTCTTTGCTGACAGGGAGGGTGCGAAGTGCGAGGGCTCCTCTGCTTGCATTCCGTCAACCAGCGCCTCCTACCCGGCCCGCGCCAAGGGCTGCTTCCTAGCCTACATCTAGATCTACTACCCAATCTGCTCCTGCGGTCGGGGTTGTGCTCATAGAGGCAACTGCTCGACCTAAGACTCCGACTCCTACCGTCCGTTCAACGGCCGGATCTTCCCATGATGATAGTGGAGAGGGCCTGTCGAAGAGAGGGTGAGTCGAGTTAGAAGTGGCTCCTCCAGTTGAAGCATCTTCGGGGGAGGGGGGGGGGCGACCCTTCCTTGGTGGTGTCTAAAATTGATGGTGGTTCTAACCCGGTCGTAGAGGTCAACCCAGTGAATGAGGATGTGCCCGTCGTGAGCGATCAACAGACTAGTGTGGCAGAGAGATGAAGCCCTGAGGCTGCCGTTGCTATCTTGGGCGGCCCTTCATCATCTATGCCGAATCATGCCTCTGCTTTGGCTGTAGGGAGGGGAAAAGGTGTCTTGGTTGATGATTACGAGTCTGACTCCGAACTTGATCCTGATGATGTTAGGATATTCGAGGAGGGTTTTACTCGAACTGTAGTAAGAGCAGGAGGTCTTTCCCGGATACTCGAGATTCCATCGGACCTCAATTTTCTGTGAGACACGGTAGATTTGGTGCCGCAATTCGACCTTCTATGCTTTGCCACAGAGTGTGAGGCTCTTCAGGACGTTAGTGACATCGAATTATCGCATGAAGTCACCGCGATGGCCTGAGGGTAAATTTCTTCTCTTTGTTTTTTCTCCCCTCCTTTTTGGGCCTTGGCCTTCACTGACTTTTTTCTTTTGTTTTTAGTCTTACATACTGGAGATTAAGAGTGCTCGTAGGGCCGAGACTCGGGCTAAGATTTTTCTGATGATGATTGAAAAGTATCGGCGCTGTCGCGATAATAAATGCCGTGAGATGCATGAGCGGCCCAAAGCGAGCACTAGCAATCAATCTCTCAGGGAGGAGCTGGAGAAAAGGGATCAGGAGCTGATACAGTCCATCCGCAGGTGCAGTGAGCTCAAGGAGCTACTTCGTGCTAAGGACGAAGAACTTGAGTTGGGAAAGGGGGTCGCTGCAGAGTATGAGCACCTTCAGGCGAAGGTGCTGTCATTGCAAGCTGGACTCAATCAGAATGCTGCTAGAGTTGAAGCTTTGAGTGCAACGTGGATGGGGAAGTTAGCCGAGCTGGAGAGAAAAGTAGACGAGTTGGAGAATGCCGAGAATGCTTAGGCGTCAACTTTAGCAAGAGCGGCGGCATTGGAGGACACTATCCGCATCCTTTGGTCTGAGCATGAGTCAGAGAGGGCAACGACCACACTAAGGGAGGAGAGGATCGAAGAGCGCATTAGTGAGATTAACTAGGAAGCTTCAAACTTGGGAGATCGGGTCGGAATCCTTGAGGTTGAAAAGGCGCAATTATTGGCCCAAGTTGAATATGCCTCCACCACTGTTCCTTGCCACTTGCATGAGCTTTGGGTTCATGTCGAGGCTTAACGAGACATATACATGGGTTTGTGGGAGGCGAGCAGTGTTTTTGAGGCTGCTTGTGAAGGGGCCCGATTGAAGGCATGAAAGGCTCGTGTCAACTGCGGTTACAACCGTATGACACCGGAGGTTAGTGAGGATGCTGATGTTGAGGGGGAGTTTCTTAAAGACAACGATGGGAAGAATGGCGGTGATGACGCCGAGTGAAAAGTTGTTGCTGCTTTAGTGTTTATTTTTTTGTTGTTCATTTTCGTTTTTCTTCTTTGTTGGGCCCGTTTTGGCCTTATGTAAGGTGCGGCTACTGCGCACGTATATATAAATAAGAAAGGTGTTTTGCCTTTGTGTATCCTTTGATTTTCTTTCCTTTCCCCTTGATTGTTACATCTTTTTGTTTTGGCATAGACCTTCAGATTTTTTCGTGGTGAGTCCCTAATTTTTCGATTTGGGAGTCCGACCTTGACCGAATCGAGTAGGGTCTCGTCGTGTAAGTCCGAATGAGGTTGCTTTGGACTCGCGTATTCAGGCGAGATTGACATCTGATTTGTTGCTTTAGGCGGAATCACCCTTGATTCAAACGAGGTTGAATTCGGATTCGCCATTTTGGATGAAGTCAATTTTGACTTGGCCATTCGAGTGGGATTGAGTTCTGACTTGCCTATTTAGGCGAAGTCAGCTTTTTCATATGTATTCGAGCGGGGTCAAACTTGGCATCGCCGTCTGGAGCGAAGCCAATTTCTGACTTATATTTGCACGAGTTCGAACTTTTTCTTTCTGACAATGGCCGGTGGCTGTAAAGGCTTTATTTCGAGTAAGATCGAAATAGTGACATATTCGATTTGGCGATGGTCAGTGGCTGTAAAGGTGTTATTTCGAACTACGGTCGACATGTTAACCGTTATATTTCGAGCAAGGTCGAATTCTTCTTTTGGCGATGGCCTTTGTCCGTGGGGGTGTTATTTCGATTTAAGGTCGAAATGTTAACCCGTTGTAATTAGAGCGAGGTCAAAATCTTCTTTTGGCGATGGCCTTTGGTAGTAGAGGTGTTATTTCGAGTTAGGGTCGAAATGTTAACCCGTTGTAATTAGAGCGAGGTCGAAATCTTCTTTTGGCGATGGCCTTTAGCCGTAGTGGTGTTATTTAGAGTTAAGGTCGAAATGTTAACCCGTTGTAATTCGAGCAAGGTCGAAATCTTCTTTTGGCGATGGCCTTTGATCGTATGGGTGTTATTTCGAGTTAAGGTCAAAATGTTACCGTTGTTTCACTGTCATAGATTTTGGAGAACTTTTATAGATCGCCATACTATTTATGCGTACGTCGGGGTGAGTCCTGGCGTGCTTAGTTTTGTTTTTACTGGAGAATATTGGGTGTTCCCTGGGAGAGTCCCAGTTTTGCTTAACTTCTACGTTTCTTGGGTGAGTCCCAGTTAGCTTTTATGCATTTCCTGGGTGAGTCCCAGTTTGGTTCACTTTGCTTTCATTGGAGAATACTATGATGGAGAGTACAAAATGTTGCTCTGTTTCATTCACTAGAGAATGCTATACATGTTCGTTTCATACATATATTGGAGAAGTCTCTATGTGTCTAGTCCCTTCATCGCCCGGCCTGGGGAAGCAGTCGACAGGCGGGGTGACGAGTCATGCTTGAACTTTGATACGTCCCTTTTTTTGCCTCGTTAGAAATCTCCCAGAGAGGACCCAACTGGGACAAAACCCAGTTGAGGGAAAAAGGGTACGACTTGAGGGATGTCCTATTTCAGAGGTTGAAGTAATTGAGGTGGGCGACATTCCAATTGTTTTGTATTAGTTTTCCTTCCATTATTTCTGGTTGGAATGCTCCTTTGCTTGCTTGCTCATGCGAGTGCTCGCATTCCTATTTAAACCAACAAAAGAGTAAAGATAAACCAAAATGAAATTTTCCGTACCTCGACCCAACGAGTCAGTGAAAGAAGGAGTGAAGTTGTAATGTTACTCATTTCGCCTGGTGTTAAAATGGTGGTTTTAGGTTTGGCAGCCACGTTCGGCTCCATTGTTAGCAGCGTCTAGACTTCGCATGGGTTAGGCCCACCTCACTCGCTGAAGTGTTGAGATCGAGTCCCGATCCAGTCTCGTCCGATTTGTACCAACAATAAGGGAAACATGTCATGCACTGTTCATAGATCATCCAATGTGTGGGGGAATGTGAAAATAGGGGAGGATGTGCCTATTCTTTCAAAGGACTGCGCAGCAAGCTGCCGTCCCCTCCCAAGGGGTGGGAATGCGGGTCGATATATAAGGTAAATACGTCAAATGGGGCTGTAGTCATGCCAGATGACCGTGATCCTATTTTGAACGTGCATACATCATGCTAAACCTATCATTACAGGCGAGATGTGGGTTTTGCATAAACATTGGTTATAACTTCTACTTTATGTAGCTACCTGACCTAGATCAGTACGGTTGTCTCGAAGGCTTACTTACCGCTCTTTCGAGTGGGTAGACATTTCGCTAGTTCTGGATCTAAAGGAAACTAAGAGTGTACAGAGAGCAACCGTACAGAGAGAGATTCCCATTGTTGATTCTATCCTGATGGCTAGCAAGAATCATCCCCCCTTTCTCTGGGCTCAACACCCCATATATATATTGGCCATTTTCCCTTTTATCTAATGGTCTTTGACTGGCATACTTTCTTATGACCGTACCCTTCCTTGCTCACTCAAACATTACGCTAGTTTTGCGATGTAAGCTTTCCGATGATTTGACCCCGGCGATGGCCGAGGTGCTCTTTGCTATTTCGCCCCTTGGGCATAATTACGGCTTGGTCGACACCTTATCGCTCCTCTTAAGGACAACCATCCCATGGTCAGATTTTGACCCATACAAGCCCAAGTACTTAATGGCTTCAACATGGCGAGCGAAACCACCAAAGGTGAGATTATTTTGCCAGTGAACATGGTCGGGACCATCTAGGAAACGAAGTTCCATGTAATCGAGGGTGATATGAGGTACAATGCCCTGCTCGGAAGGCCTTGGATCCATAGCATGCGGGTAGTACCCTCGACCCTTCACCAAGTTCTGAAGTTCCCGACATCTGATGAAGTCAAAAGAGTGTACAGAGAGCAGCCCGCCTCCAAGGATATGTTCACGATCGATGAAGTGATACTAGTGTCAACACTTTCTTCAGCAAAGGGATCAGATTCAAAGGGAAAATATGAGGCTAAATAACAACCACAGACACCAGCCTCGACCCAACCAGAGATGCAGGAGACTGATAAGGACGACGACTATGGGATACCTCGATCTTTCATAGCTCGATCACTCCGACGCCACCAAATCAATGGTCAAAGAGCTATAACAAGTCACACTGCCCGAACATCAGCCCGAACAAAAGGTATACCTGGGTACGGGGCTAACCCCCGAGCTCAGGAAAAAACTTATTCATTTTCTTATAGCTAACATGAATTGCTTTGCTTGGTCCCACCTCGATATGACAGGGATCCCGCCGGAAATTACCACTCACAAACTGAGCTTGGATCCTAAATTCCGCCCAGTGAAGCAAAAAAGAAGGCCCAGTCCGAGATTAAACATGCCTTTATTAAGTATGAGGTATCAAAACTTCTCAAAGTAGGATCCATTCATGAAGTAAAGTATCCCTAATGGCTAGCAAATGTAGTGGTAGTCCCTAGGAAGGGAAACAAACTTAGAATGTGTGTAGATTATAAAGACCTGAATAAGGCATGCCCCAGGGATTCTTTTCCTTTGTCAAACATCGATCTTATGATCGATGCCACAACCGGCCATGAGACTCTCAGTTTTCTCGATGCCTATTCCGGGTACAACCAAATACAAATGAACCTGGAAGATCAGGAAAAGACTTCGTTCATCATGAAGTATGGCACTTACTGTTATAATGTAATACCATTGGGACTAAAAAAATGCTGGTGCAACCTATCAATGCATAGTAAATCGAATGTTCGAAGAACAAATAGGGAAATCTATGGAAGTTTATATTGATGACATGCTAGTTAAGTCCCTGCGAGCAGAGGACTATTTAAAGCATTTGCAAGAAACCTTCGATATACTGAGGAAGTACAATATGAAACTCAACCAAGAAAAGTGTGCATTCGGGGTTGGCTCGGGCAAGTTTATCGGCTTCATGGTGTCCAATCGGGGGATCGAGAACAACCCCAATAAAATCAAAGCTATCGAGGATATCAAGGTCGTAGATAATGTAAAGGCCGTGCAGAGGCTAACTGGGCGCATAGCCGCCCTGGGGCGATTCATTTCGATGTCCTCAGACCGGAGTCACCAATTCTTCTCACTACTTAGGAAGATGAACAATTTTGCATGGACCCCGGAATGCTAGCAGGCCTTAGAGGAACTAAAGCGGTGCCTATCGAGCCCGCCGCTGCTTCATACCCCGAAAACGGACTAACAACTTTACTTGTAGTTGGCAGTCTCAGAGATAGTGGTAAGTGTAGTCCTAGTCCGAGAAGAACAAGTACGCAATTCCCTGTTTATTATGTTAGTCGGACCTTAGGTGAGGCTGAGACTAGATATCCACACTTAGAAAAATAGTGCTTGCCTATGTAAGCCCCTCTAGGAAACTAAAGCCATACTTCCAATGTCATCCAATATGTGTTGTGACCATTTATCCTCTTCGAAATATTTTGCGCAAACCCGAACTGTTGGGCCGATTGGCCAGATGGGCCATCAAAATTAGTGGGTACGATATTGAGTATCGACCCCGAACCGCCATCAAGTCTCAGATCTTAGCAGACTTCATGGCTGACTTTTTGTCGGCTCTCGTACCCGAGGTTGAAAAGGAAATGCTAATGAAATTAAGTACATCTTCAGGAGTCTGGACCCTCTTTGCGGACGGTGCTTCAAATGTAAAGGGGCCCGGACTAGGCATCATACTAAAATCACCCACGGGTAATATAGTTAGACAGTCTATTAAAACTATGAAATTGACTAACAATGAGGCCGAATATGAGGCCATGATTGCAAGTCTCGAACTAGCTAAGAGTTTGGGAGCCGAGGTCATAGTGGCCAAGTGTGATTCCCTCTTCGTGGTAAACCAAGTTAACATGATTTTTGAAGTCCGAAAGCAAAGATACCTGGATAAACAACAGAGAACTCTACATCGGTTTAAGGTATGGACCTTGCAGCATGTACCTCGAGAATCAGAATAGCGAGGCCGACGCTCTTGCCAATCTAGGTTCATCGGTCGAAGATGACGAACTCAACTCGGGGATTGTCTTACAACTCATGAGGTTGGTGATCGAAGAATGCCACGCCAAAATAAATTCCACAAGTTTGACCTGGGATTGGAGAAACAAGTACATAGAATACTTAAAGAATGGAAAGTTCCCATTGGATCCAAAGGAGTCGAGAGCTCTGCGCACAAAGGCAACATGATTCACTTTGTCCGAAGACGGAACATTGTTTAGAAGGATATTCGATGGACCATTGGCAATAAGTTTGGGATCAGGAGACACCGATTACGTCCTATGAGAAGTTCATAAAGGCACTTGTAGAAATCATTCCGGTGCCGAATCGTTGGTTCACAAAGTAATCGGAGCAGGATACTATTGGACTGATATAGAGAAATATGCAAAAGAGTTCGTTTGAAAATGCGATCAATGCCAAAGATATGCGCCAATGATTCACCAGCTCGGAGAGCAGCTCCATTCGGTGTTATCCCCTTGGTCATTCATGAAATGGGGAATAGACATCGTTGACCCTCTTCCGTCGGACCCAGGTGTTATCTCCATTCGGTGTTAGTTATGACTGATTATTTTTCTAAGTGGGTTGAAGCACAGGCTTTCAAGAAATTCAGAGAAAAAGAAGTCATAGACTTCATCTGGGATCACATCATATGTCGATTCGGGATGCCCTCCGAGATCGTACGTTATAATGGAAAGCAATTCATCGGCAACAAAGTAACTAAATTTCTCGAGGATCACAAGATCAAAAGGATTCTATCGACGCCTTATCATCGCAGCGGAACGGACAAACCGAATTGACCAACAAAACCATCATTCAGAACCTGAAGAAGATATTGACCGATGCCAAAGGAAAGTGGAGAGAGATACTGTCCGAGGTTCTATGGGCGTACCGCACAACATCAAAGTCCAGCACCGGAGCAACATCGTTCTCATTAGTTTATGGCGCCAAAGCTCTAATCCCGGTTGAAGTTGGAGAAACCAACATCAGATTTCGATATGCAACAAAAAAGTCAAATAACGAAGCCATGAATACAAGCTTAGAATTTTTGGATGAAAGACGCGAAGCTGCCCTCGTCCGATTGGCCGCTCAAAAATAGCGGATCGAAAGGTACTACAATCGAAGAGCCAATCTTCGACATTTTAACATTGGGGACTTGGTGCTAAGAAAGGTCACCCTCAACATCCGAAATCCAAATGAAGGAAAGCTGGGTCCAAATTGGGAAGGACCATACTAGGTTCTCGAAATCACCAGAAAATGGTCCTACAAGCTCGGTATAATGAACAACGAACAATTACCGATCAATTGGAACATATCACACCTAAAACAATACTACTGCTGAGGTATAACCTTCTCCATTTTCATTTATATTTTAAACTAACTCCTGCAGATGTTCGATCAGAAACAACATTGGACACCTCAACACGAAGACTTTAGGTCTAAAAGCACGCGTTGTACTCTTTTTTTTCTTAGACCAGTTTTGTCCCAAAAGGGTTTTCTAGCGAGGTTTTTAATGAGGCAACCATTGATCATGCTAACTTAGAACAATTCAACAGTATCCGAGGATTCTTTATAATCAACCTCGAATACTAGGGGGCATTACCCTCGAATGTCAACTTTGTTACGAGGAAATTACTTCATGGCATCAGGGTCTCGATAGGAAGATTTGTAAGCGCCAAACGATCAAACGAACCATGCCCGCATAGTTTGCTCGAGCCCTGGCATAGAACATGTACGCATGTATAGTCAATTATAAAGAGAAGTATTTTCCCTTGCCAATATCTCATGCCTTGGAAATATTTTGTGCTTTCTCTACTTTACAATTTTCTACTCTCGATATATTATTGCTTAAGAGCCGATCATAACCAGAATTCGGATAATCACTGTCACGACCCCAAACCGGACCCAGTCGTGATGGCGCCTCTTGTGAAGACAAGGACAACCGACTTCAAATCCCCAATAACAATTAACAATTATTTAGTTCATAATTAAACCATTAATAGGTGATAAATCCCAAAATACAGTGAAATAGAACAAGTGCAGAAATAAACATAATCCGACATCGGGGTGTCACCAGTCATGAGCATCTAGAAAATCGGACCAAGAGTACGAAAAATCTACACAGTCTAATACAAGGCTAGTACAAGGAAAATAAAGATAGGAAGGAGAAGCACTGGGCTGCGGACGCCGAGTAGCTACTTAGTGGACTCCGAACAGCCTGCTAGAAGCAATCAGCCCTCACTAGCAGGACCCGAAGCTCCTGAATCTGCACACATGGTACAGGGAGTAATGTGAGTACGCCAACTCAGTGAGTAATAAAAGTAAAGGAAGCTGAGCGATGAGAAATCATGTAAAACACAACAAAATGCTACAACGAGGCAGTATAAAACAAACACAATGCAATAAAACAGTGAAAAGTTCGTAAAAACACCTTAGTTCAATGAAAACCTCTAAAAACATCTTTTAGCAGTTTAAACGAGTGAATGAAAAGCAGAAAGAATAGATAGAAACATAAGTCGACCTCGGGCTATCTCACAATCACTCGTATCAGCCCCTCAGGCAATAACATGGAACAACATCAGCCCCTCGAGCTATATCACATATCACACTGGGTACCGCACTCACTGGGGTGTACAGACTCTGGGAGGGGCCCCTTACGGCCCAAGCGCAATATCAAGCCATCTCGTGGCATCACAAATCGGCCCTCGGCCTCATAATCATGAATCAGCACAATACCGCTGCGGCGCGCAACCCGATCCCATAATAACCTCACAATACAGGTCCTCGGCCCTACTCAATCAGAAATCTCTAAAAGCCGCTCGGGCATAGTAAAATATGATGCTCAACTCAAGATATCATTTAAGATGTCAAAACAGAGTAAACATGGTTGAGTTATGAAAATAGTAGAATATAGCATGATTAAGTAAAAGTATAAAGTCAAAACAGTGAGGAATAGTAGTAAAAATCCCCTTAAGGGTCCAAAATAGTTGGCACGAGGCCCAAATATGGCATTCAGCCCAACACATGATGACAACATACAATTTTTAAACAAATACACAGTCAAACAGTCATACGGGACGGACTAAGTCACCATCCCAAATGGTGCAAGACCCCACGCTCGTCATCTAGCGTGTGAGTCACCTCAAAGTAGCACAACGATGTGAAATCGGGGGTTTCAAACCCTCAAGTCAACATTTACAATCATTACTCACCTCTATCCGATCCAAACTCTAGCATGCGATACCTTTGCCCCTCGAATCGGCCTCAAATCGCGTCGAATCTAACCAAAATCAGAATCATGACATCAAAATATGCTAAAGGAACGAAGCCCATGCGAAAATAATCAAATTAAAACATAAATCCCGAAATTAACCAAAACCCGACCCCTGGGCCCGCGTCTCGGAATCCGACAAAATTTACATCAACGGCATCCTTATCACTCCATGAGTTCATTCATATCAAAAGTCCCAAAATCCAACCACAAATGACCCCTCAAATCCTCAAGTCAAGGTCTCCAATGTCAATCCCTAGTTCTTCAATATTTACCCACAAATTTCCATAAATTCCAAGCCTAATCAACGAAATAACACCATAGGATTGAGTTTTATGTTCAAAAGTCTTACCTCAATGAAGTTCCCTTGGATTACCTCTTCAAAATCCCCCAAAAAGCTCCAAAATAGCGGTACAAATGGTGAAGAAAGGCTGAAAATCACGAAGGAGGGTTTATATACTTTCTGGCCAGCAAAACCGCACCTGCGGTAAAATGGTCGCACCTGCGGTCCCAGGTACGCACCTGCGAAAATGACTTAAATCCTAAAAACTGCACCTGAGCCATTACAGATGCGCTCATAAGTCCGCTTATGTGGCTCTGCCTGATCTTCCTCTTGGCCGTATCTGTAGGTTGCCTTCCGCTTCTGCGGAATCGCACCTGCGGCCTCCCAACCGCAGGTGCGGTTATGACAACAACAAAAAATACTTTAGCTGCCAAACTCAACTCCAAACTTTTCGTCAACCATCCAAAATCACCCCGAGGCCCCCGGGACCTCAACCAAAAGCACCAACAAGTCACATACCACTATCCAAACTTATACCAATCTTCAAAGCACCTCAAACAACATCGAATCAACCAAATCACATCGAATCAAGCCTAAGATTCCAAATATCTTCCGAATTCTGCTTTTGATCAAAAAGTCTATCAAACCACGTCCAAATGACCTGAAATTTTGCACACACATCACAAATGACACAACAGACCTACTGCAACTTCCAAAATTCCATTCCGACCCCTAGATCAAAATCTCACCTATCAACCGGAAAACGCCAAAATTCCAACTTCGCCAATTTAAGTCTAAATCTACTCCGGACCTTCAAAACCCATTCCGATGATGCTTCTAAGTCCCAAATCACCTCCCGAAGCTATCTGAACCATCAAAATTCACATCCGAGCTCTTTCTCACCTAAGTCAACATCCAATTGACTTTTTCAACTTAAACTCACTCAAAAGAGACTAAGTGTCTCAAACCTTACCGAAACCTTTCCGAACCCGATCCAACCAACCCGATAATACATAATACCTATAAACAAAGCAATAAGAAGCAGAAATTAGGGAAATAGAGCGGTAACTCATGAGATGTCTGGCTGGGTTGTCACATCCTCCCCCTCTTAAACAAACGTTCGTCCTCGAACTAGTCAAGAAACATACCTGAAGCCTCAAATAGGTGAGGATATCTGCTCCGTATCTCCTGCTCGGTCTCCCAGGTAGCCTCCTCTATGGGTTGACCTCTCCACTGCACTTTCACTGAAGCTATATCCTTTGACATCAACTTTCGAACCTGACGCTCCAAAATAGCCACTGGCTCCACATCATAAGTCAAATCATCATCCAACTGAACCGTGCTGAAATCCAAAACATGAGACAGGTCGCCAATATACTTCCAGAGCATAGAAACATGAAATACCGGATACACACTCGATAAGCTAGGTGACAAAGCAAGCTTATAAGCCACCTCCCCAATCCTCTGAAGCACCTCAAAAGGTCCAATGAACCGAGGACTCAATTTACCCTTCTTCCCAAATCTCATAACACCCTTCATGGGTGAAACCTTCAACAGAACCTTCTCACCAACCATGTATGACACATCTCGAACCTTCCTGTCAGCTTAACTCTTTTGTCTCGACTGCGCTGTACGAAGCCTCTCCTGAATTACCTTCACCTTGTCTAAAGCATCTTGCACCAAGTCTGTACCCAATAGCCTAGCCTCGCCCGGCTCAAACCAACCAACTGGAGATCTACACCGCCTCCCGTACAACATCTCATATGGAGCCATCTAAATACTCGACTGGTAAGTGTTGTTAAAAGCAAACTGTGCGAGTGGTAGAAACGGATCCCATGACTCTCCAAAATCAATGACTCAAGCATGCAATATGTCCTCAAATATCTGAATAGTGCGCTCGGACTGCCCGTCTGTCTGAGGGTGAAAAGTTGTGCTCAACTCAACCTGAGTACCCAACTTTCTATGCACCGCTCTCCAAAACTGCAATGTAAACTGGGTACCTCTATCTGAAATAATGGAAACCGGAACACCATGCAAACAAACAATCTCCCGGTAGATCCCTGCCAACCACTCTGAAGAATATGTAGTACACACAGGAATGAAGTGCGTAGACTTGGTTAGCCGATCCACAATCACCCAAATAGCATCGAACTTCTTCAAAGTCCGTGGGAATCCAACTACAAAATCCATAGTGATCCTCTCCCATTTCCACTCTGGAATATCCATCCGCTAAAGCAAGCCACCTGGTCTCTGATGCTCATATTTCACCCGCTGACAATTGAGACACTAAGCTACAAATCCCACAATGTCCTTTTTCATTCTCCTTCACCAATAATGTTGTCTCAGATCCTGATACATCTTTGCGGCACCCAGATGAATGGAATACCGTGAGCTATGGGCCTCCTCCAGAATCAACTCCCGAAGCTCATCTACATTGGGCACACATATCCGGCCCTGCATCCTCAACACCCCATCATCACTAATAGTCACATATCTGGCATCGTCGTGCTGAACTCTGTCCTTAAGGACAAGCAAATGAGGATTATCATACTGGCGCTCTCTGATGCGATCAAACAAGGAAGACCGAGAAATCATACAAGACAATACCCGACTGACCTCCAAAATATCCAACCTCACGAACCGATTGGTCAAGGCCTGAATATCAACTGCAAGAGGTATCTCCCCAACTGGAGTATATGCCAAACTCCCCATACTTACCGCCTTCCTACTCAAGGCATCAGCCACCATATTGGCCTTCCCCGGATGGTACAAAATAGTAATATCATAATCCTTTAGCAACTCCAACCATCTCCGTTGCCTCAAATTGAGATCCTACTGCTTGAACAAGTGCTGGAGACTACATGATCAGTAAACACCTCACAGGACACACCATACAAATAATGCCTCCAAATCTTCAACGCGTGAACAATGGCAGCCAACTCCAAATCATGAACATAGAAGTTCTTCTCATGGGGCTTCAACTGACGCATGAACATGGAAGTTCTTCTCATGGGGCTTCAACTAACGAGAAGCATAAGCAATAACTCTACCTCCTACATCAATACACACCCAATACCAACTCTCGAAGCATCACAATACACGGTATATGAACCTGATGCTGATGGCAAAACTAACACTAGAGCAGCGGTCAAGGCTATCTTGAGCTTCTGAAAGCTCTCCTCACACTCATTCGACCACCTGAATGGAGCACCCTTTTGAGTCAACTTGGTCTAGGGCGATGCAATAGATTAAAATCCCTGAACAAACCAATAGTAATAGCCCGTCAAGCCCAGGAAGTTGCGATATCTATAGTTGAGAACGGTTTAGGCCAACTCTGAACTGTCTCTATCTTCTTCGAATCAAACTGAATACCCTCGCTAGACACCACGTGCCCCAAGAAAGCCACTGAATTGAGCCAGAACTCACATTTGGAGAACTTTGCATAAAGCTTCTCCTCCCTCAACCTCTGCAACACAACTCTCAAATGATCCGCATGCTCCTCCTGACTATGCGAGTACACCAGAATATTATCAATAAAAACAATCACGAACGAGTCAAAATAAGGCCGAAACATGCTGTTCATCAAATGCATGATTGTTTTCGGGGCATTGGTCAGCCCAAAAGACATAACAAGGAACTCATAATGACCATATATGTTCTTGAAGGTTGTCTTAAGAATATCCGAGTCCCTGATCTTCAACTAGTGATAACCTGAACGGAGATCGATCTTGGAGAACACTCTCGCTCCCTGAAGCTTGTCAAACAAATCATCGATACGAGGCAAATGATACTTGTTCTTGATTGTTACTTTGTTCAACTGCCTGTAATCAATGCACATCCTTATCGTGCCATGCTTCTTCTTCACAAATAGAACAGGCGCACCCCAAGGTGACACGCTAGACCGAATGAACCCCTTATCAAGGAGTTCCTGAAACTGCTCCTTCAACTCCTTCAACTCCACTGGTTCCATACGATACGGTGGAATAGAAATAGACTGAGTGCCCGGCACCAGATCAATACCAAAATCAATATTTCTGTCCGGTGGCATGCCCGACAGGTCTGCAGGAAACACATTGGGAAAATCCCTCACAACAGGGACAAAATCAATACTAGGAGACTCTGCACCGATATCCCTCACAAAGGCTAAATATGAAAGACAACCCTTCCCAACCATACGCTGGGCCTTCAAGAACAAAATCACCCTACTGGGGACAAAATCAGTCGAACCTCGCCACTCAATTTGTGGCACACCCGACATAGCCAACGTCACTATCTTAGCATGACAGTTCAAAATAGCACGACACGGAGATAGCCAATTCATGCCCAATATCACATAAAAATTCACCATGCAAAGTAATAATAGATCCACTCGGGTCTCCAGACCCCCAATAGTCACCATACACGACAGGTACACATGGTCCACAATAATAGTATCATCCACTGGAGTAGATACACGAACAGATGAAACAAAAGACTTACGGGGCATATCCAAATAATGAGCAAAATATGATGACACATAAGAAAAAGTGGAACCAGGATCAAATAATATAGAGGTATCTCTATGGCAGACTGAGACAATACCTGTAATCACAACATCTGAAGCAATAACATCGGGTCTAGTTGGGAGTGCATAGAAATGGGCCTGACCACCACCTGATCGACCTCCCTCTCTGGGCGGCCCCTAGCTGATTGTTATTCACCCCTAGCTGGCTGTCCTCCGCCCCTAGCTAGCTGGGTGGGTGATAGCGAAGTAACTAGCGCTGAAGTCTATAGCTGATTCCTCTGCTGAGATGAACCTCCAAGACAACGAGGACACTGCCTCCACATATGGCCTAACTCTCAACACTCATATTAACTCCCTAGTGCTGGAGATGGAGAATGAAGGGAACCCCTAGCACCAGAATGACTAGCAGATGCACCTGGCATAGAAGATCCTTGAACTGATGGAGCACAGGACGAACTCTAAGTTGGAAGGGCACTGAGTGATGAATGGCCCTAATGAGAACTATGAGAACCATGACCCAATGACGCCCCACGATAACCTAGGCGAGCTGACTGAGCATGCTTGAATGGACGGCCTCTACCGTGCTGAAACTGACCCCTCGAAGGAGCACCACCATAACTACCAGATCCCTGAGGCCTTTTGGCCTCCCTCTCATCTCGCTCCTAGCGACGAACTAACTCAATCTCTCAAGAAATGCCTACAACCTCCTCAAAAGTAGCACCAAACACCCTCTCCCTGGTCATGAGAATACGAAGTTAATATGTGAGGCCTTCAACGAACCTCCTAATCCTCTCTCTATCTGTCAAAACCAGCCAAACAGCATGACGAGCTAACTCTGAGAACCTCATCTCATATTGTGTCACAGTCAAATCTCCCTGATGCAACCACTTGAATTACCTGCACAGCTCCTCTTTGCGAGACTATGGTACATACTTCTCCAAAAAGAGAATGGAGAACCGCTGCCAGGTAAATGGTGCTGCACCAACAGGCCTATACCTCTCATAAGCCTCCCACCAAGTGAAGGCAACTCCAAAAAACTGAAAAGTAGTAAAAGCGACCCCTCTGGTCTCCAGAATACCCGTTGTACGAAGAATCTTCTAACACTTATCCAAGAAACCCTGACATCCTTGCCCTCTGTACCACTAAAAGTCAGAGGATGAAGTCTACCAAACCTTTCCAACCTGCGCTGCTCATCCTCTGGCATAATAGGATCCACATAGTCCTGAACAACTGCAACCTGCTGGGCTGGAGGTGACCCTGTGCCTCCCCCAGCATAAGCAGTAGCTGCGGCTGTAGTAACTGAGACCGCCTGAGCTAGGCCAGTGCATACTGATAGAATCTGAGCCAGGGCCTCCTAAAGACCCGGAATCACAATGGTCACAGCTGGTGCTGCTGGAGCATCCATAATCGGGACCTGATCATGAACTGGGGAAGCTGGTGGATCTGCAAGTGCTGCCCTAGCTGCTGTGCGGGCTATACCCCTGTCCCTACCACGGCCTCGGCCGCGTCCGCGGCCTTTAGTGGCCACAACTGGTGGTACTGGTGGTCGTCCATCCCGACTGGTCGCTCGTATCCTCACCATCTGTGAGAGAATAGAATAATAGAAGTTTAGTACTCAGATCAACAGATTCGCACGACAAAAATTTCAAGAATATGAAGTTTTACTAAAGGTTCTATAGCCTCCCGAGGATAAATACAGACGTCTCCGTACCGATCCGTGAGACTCTACTAAACTTGATCATGACTCGTGAGACCTATGTAACCTAGGCTCTAATACCAACTTGTCACGACCCCAAACCGGACCCGGTCGTGATGGCGCCTCTCGTGAAGACAAGGCTAGCCGACACAAACCCCCAATAGCAATTAACAATTACTTAGTTCATAATTAAACCATTAATAGGTGATAAATCCCAAAATACAGTAAACTAGAACAAGTGCAGAAATAAATACAGCCGACATCGGGGTATCACCAGTCATGAACATCTAGAACATCCGACCAAAAGTACAAAAAGTCCACACAGTCTAGTACAAGGCTAGTACAAGAAAAATAAAGATAGGAAGGAGAAACACTAGACTACGAACGCCGAGCAGCTACCTAGTGGACTCCGAACAGCGTGCTGGAAGCAATCAGCCCTCGCTAGTGGGACCTGAAGCTCCTGAATCTACACACAGGGTGCACGAAGTAATGTGAGTACGCCAACTCAGTGAGTAATAAAAGTAAAGGAAGATGAGCGATAAGAAATCACATAAAACACAGCAAAATGCTACAACGAGGCAGTATAAAACTAATACAATGCAATAAAATAGTGCAAAGCTCGTAAAAACACCTTAGTTAAGTGAAAACCTCTAAAAACATTTTTTAGCAGTTTAAACGAGTGAATGAAAAGCAGAAAGAATAGATAGAAACATAAATCGGCCCCTCGGGCAAAATACCAACATAACTAGCCCCTCGGGCTATCTCACAATCACACGTATCAGCTCCTCGGGTAATAACATGGAACAACATCAGCCCCTCGGGCTATATAACATATCACATTGGTTACCCGCGCTCACTGGGAGTGTACAGACTCTGGGAGGACCCCTCTACGGCCTAAGCGCAATATCAATCCATCTCATGGCATAATCAAATAGGCTCTCGGCCTCATATCAAGCCACCTTATGACATCAAAAATTGGCCCTCAGCCTCATAATCATGAATCAACACAATACCGCTACACCGTGCAGCCCGATCCCATAATAACCTCACAACACTGGCCCTCGACCCTACTTAGTCAGAAATCTCTAAAAGCTGCTCGGGCACAGTAAAATATGATGCTCAGCTCAAAATATCATTTAAGATGTCAAAATAGAGTAAACATGGTTGAGTTATGAAAATAGTAGAATATAGCATGATTGAGTACAAGTATAACATCAAAACAGTGAGGAATAGTAGTAAAAATCCCCTTAAGGGTCCAAAACAGTTGGCACGAGGCCCAAATATGGCATTTAGCCCAAAACATGATGACAACATATAGTTTTCAATCAAATACACAGTAAAATAGTCATACGAGATGGACTAAGTCAGCATCCCCAATGGTGTACGACCCCACGCTCATCATCTAGCGTGTGCGTCACCTCAAAGTAGCACAACAATGTGAAATTGGGGGTTTCAAACCCTCAGGACAACATTTACAATCATTACTCACCTCTATCCGGTCCAAACTCTAGCCCGCGATGCCTTTTCCCCTCGAATCGGTTTCAACTCGTGTCGAATCTAACCAAAATTAGAATCATGACGTCAAAATATGCTAAGGGAACGAAGTCCATGCGAAAATAATCAAATTACAACATAAATCCCGAAATTAGCCAAAAACTGACCCCCGGGCCCGCATCTCGGAATTCGACAAAATTTACATCATCGACATCCTTATCACTCCACGAGTTCATTCATATCAAAAGTCCCAAAATCTAACCACAAATGACCCCTCAAATCCTCAAGTCAAGGTCTCCAATACCAAGCCCTAGTTCTTCAATATTTACCCACAAATTTCCATAAATTCCAAGCCTAATCAACGAAATAACACCATAGGATCGAGTTTTATGTTCAAAAGTCTTACCTCAATGAAGTTCCCTTGGATTCCCTCTTCAAAATCCCCCCAAAAGCTCCAAAATCATGGTAGAAATGGTGAAGAAAGGCTGAAAATCGCAAAGGAGGGTTTATATACTTTCTGGCCCAGCAAAACCGCACCTGCGGTAAAATGGTCGCACCTGCGGACCTGCACCTGGTCCTAGGTACGTACCTGCGAAAATGACTTAAATCCTCAAGACCGCACCTGAGCCATTGCAGATGCGCTCATAAGTCCGCTTCTGCGGCTCTGCCTGATCTTCCTCTTGGCCGCATCTGTAGCTTGCCTTCCGCTTCTGCGGAATCGCACCTGCGGCCTCCCAACCGCAGGTGCGGTTATGACAATAATAAAAAATACTTTAGCTGCCAAACTCAACTCCAAACTTTTCGCCAACCATCCGAAATCACCCTGAGGCCCCCGGGACCTCAACCAAAAGCACCAACAAGTCACATACCACTATCCAAACTTATACCAATCTTCAAAGCACCTCAAATAACATCGAATCAACCAAATCACATCGAATTCAAGCCTAAGATTCCAAATATCTTCCGAATTCCGTTGTTGATCAAAAAGTCTGTCAAACCACGTCCAAATGACCTGAAATTTTGCACACACATCCCAAATGACACAACGGACCTACTGCAACTTCCGAAATTCCATTCCGACCAATACATCAAAATCTAACCTATCAACCGGAAAATGCCAAAATTCCAACTTCGCAATTTAAGTCTAAATCTACTCCGTACCTCCAAAACCCATTCCGATCATTCTGCTAAGTCCCAAATAACCCTCCGAATCTATCCAAACCATTGAAATTCACATCCGATCCCTTTCTCACCTAAGTCAACATCTGGTTGACTTTTCCAACTTAAACTCACTCAAAAGAGACTAAGTGTCTCAAACCTTACCAAAACCTGTCTGAACCCAAGCCAACCAACCTGATAACATATAATACCGATAAACATAGCAATAAGAAGCAGAAATAGGGGAAACAGAGCGGTAACTCATAAGATGTCTGGCTGGATCGTCACAATCACCCCCACGTTCGAGGACTGTCATCCGAAAAATAAATGAGATCAAATTATTAAAACTTCAAGATCATAAGACCTTTTAGGCAACACTCGATTTTTATAGGCCACAGCCACCCTGCTCTGGGACTGACACTTCGGGCAAGCTCGAAGTAAAACGGGAAAGATAAGCCCAAGGGGCAAATCCCGGATTAATGTCACGACCCAAACCGATGGGCCATGACGGGTGCCTGAGTCCTACCTGTCAAACATCCCTAAGCATGTGTCTAAGATATGAACCTGAATAACATCCGCTGAATTATGAAAATAACATACATGAAGGAAACCCGCCAACAAGGCATATGTATGTATACATGCAGAATACAGTGGGCGAGCCGGCAAGGCTGCTATAGACAACTATATATCCAAAACTGAAATACGACAAAGCCACACATCATACCCATATATATATATATATACAAACGTATCGTACCAAAATCAAAAGTAGCTCCGGATCAAGTAGAGCATGCCAACTTTCGCTGATCAGGGATCCTAAGAAGGGGGTCGTCAACTTGCCTACCTGCACATGCAGACATGAAACGTAGGCCCCATGAAATAGGGCATCAGTACGAAAAATGTACTGAGTATGTAAGGCATGAAAATTAGTACATAAAAGACATAGATGAAACATGGAATAAAGAAACACATCTTTATCTCTAAATAACTTTGTAAATTCTGAAACATTATAATATCATGCACGTGCGTATAAATGTCGTGTCATGCATAGGTATGAGTGTACATGATATCATCAAGCCACTGAGGGCATCCCATCATATCGTCTCGGCCACTATAGGCAACATCATCAACATATACCAGCTGATCATGTGGTGGTGTGTATATAATGCCATAACCTTTTCCCATATCCCATATACATATATTTACATATATATGCGTATATAACGCCATCTGGTCATGGGTCAATGCACATGTATAAATGAGTGAAATACATGAAAAATATGTAATGATCTCAATATTCCTTCCGGATAAACTTTTTCAACTGCATATTATTCTGAGACCCATGAACAGAAGATAATAATAATTCTCATGGGGAATCAAGAATATAGACACCCCTAGTATTTTTATGAATAGAGTAATTTATGGACACAATTTGCTCCTTTCTTCTGTATAATTTGGACCATGCCAAAATAAAGAAGGGATGTATTTAACATACATGGAGTAGGAAAAATTTCATAGAATATTCGTTGGAAATCTTCGTGGATTGAACTTAGAACCCAAAAATCGGATTAAGCTTCTGCTTCTTCGAAATTCTTGAACGCAACTTCAAGCTTCTTACTTGTTGAGGTACTGAACAAATTTTCTTAAGTTCTATTATTGAATTTTTCAAATCAAGAAAGAATGTATTTCTTGCTTTTTGGGAATGACTACGTTACTCTTTTCCAAATGAAAAAAATGAAGACTTGATATATGATTCTTATCTTCTGATTTTTGTCCAAATGAAAGAAGGAATCAAGACTTGTAACAAGTCTTTATTAAATCCCTATTATCCTTATCTAGCCACCTAAGCTCAATTGTAAGAGTCATGTATACATAGAGATAGTGGGCTGCCACGTGGGGTGGGGGTGGGAAATATTAGTCATTATCCACTTATTTGGTAATTAGGTAATGTCCCGTTATCTGGTAATTAACCAATTACCTGTATAATTAAGAATTATCTCAAATTACCTAATATCTACTTATTTTTAATATACTTTATACATCATACTACCATGGTCACATGGTACTAGTCCATAAATATCGCGTATTATTGCTCGACCCGTATCTTATCCCAAATAGGCAATTTTCAACGAAACTCATTTTCTTTAATTCGTGTACCCCTTTATCCTTCATAACACTTATTTATCGCTTGTTATAAATAGCGTAAATACGTTAACGTCAAGATGATCTCATCCCTGAGTCTACGTCAATTAACTGCAGACGAAACTCTTAACGTACGAAAATGCGAGATGTAACATCCTTCCCCCTTAGAAACATTCGTCCTTGAATGTTTAGCTTTCCTTGATCTATATAACTTTGGCAGGGTCTCCTTTGTAATAACACTACTACCAATTGTCCCCGTAGAAGCTTAATAACCCAATGCCACACAATAATTATGAATAACGACAATGACTTCACATGACCAACGACAATAACCAACACAAGAATTTATACACGTACCTTATGGTTATGACGTCTTAGTCGGACCCTTATATGGAGAAGGAAATAAGTAGGGATATCTAGACTTTATGTCTTCCTCCATTTCTTCCACATTGTTGTTCCTCCAAAGTACTTTCACGGAGGCTACCTCCTTATTCCGTAGCTTGCGGATTTGTTGGTCTAGGATGACAATCGAAATTTTCTCGTATGCCCAATCCTCTATAATCTGTACATCATCCATGGGCACAACTCGGGTAGGATCGCTAATGCACTTCCGTAACATAGATACGTGAAAAATCGGATGGACAGACTCTAACTCCGAAGGCAATTCTAACTTATAAGCTACTTGGCCCACTCTCCGAATGATCCTATAAGGCCCAATATACCGTGGGCTAAGTTTGCCTTTCTTTCCAAATCTCATCACGCCCTTCATAGGTGACACCTTTAAGAATACCCAATCATCTACCCCGAACTCTAAATCTCGACGCCACACGTCAGAATATGACTTCTGACGACTTTGAGCTGTCAATAGTCGATCCCGGATAAGCTTTACTTTTTCTATGGCTTGTTGAACCATGTCTGGCCCATGTAATCCAGATTCTCCAACATCAAACCACCCTATAGGCGACCTACACTTCCGTCCGTAAAGAGCTTCATATGGAGCAATCTAAATACTGGAATGGTAGCTATTATTATATGCAAACTCAATAAGCGGCAGATGATCATCCCAGCTACCTTTGAAGTATCACGACCCGGATTTCCCACCCTCGGGAGTCGTTATGGAGCCTACTAGTGAAAGCTAGGCAAGCCAACCGTTTGAACCATTACCTTTTTCCCATTTTAATCCTTTAGGCATTATGAACCAACAGTTTATAAACAACGGAATTTAAACAAGCAGAAGAAACATATAAAACCATTTAAATATTTCCAATACAATTATTTAAACAAAGACTACCCAGAACTGGTGTCACAACTTCACAGACAGTCTAGGAATACTACAAACAAGGTCCGAAAAATAAATACAACACTATTTCTAAAATACGTAAATGAAATAGGATAAAAGGATAGGAGAAGACGTCAGGGCCTGCGGACGCCTGCAAGACTACCTCGAAATCTCTGACTGGACTGAAGGCAGCAACCCAAAGATACAGTCCGAATGCTCTAGTACCGGGATTTGCACACAGTGCAGAGTGTAGTATCGGCACAACTGACCCCATGTGTTGGTAAGTTCCTAGCCTAACCTCGGCGAAGTAGTGACGAGGCTAGGACCAGACTACCAACTAAACTTGTGCAGTTAAATCATATACCATGGAAAAATAAAAGCAAGAATGTACAGTTAAGAATGGGAGGGGAAAACATGCTGCGGGGAAATATCAAATGATAATAGAGGGACAACAGGTAAATACAAGGAACACCATAACTCAATTATCAACAAGAATCAAAAATCAAACAAGTGCACGGCATCACCCTTCGTGCTTTTACTCTCGTCCTCACCATAAAAATTAATATAATCTGCACGACATCACCCTTCATGCTTTTACTCTTGTTCTCACCATAAAATCAATATGATCGGCACGAAATTGTACATCGTGCGGCACAACATCACCCTTCGTGCTTTTACACTCTTCCTCAGAAAATCATACACGACATCACCCTTCGTGCTTTAACACTCTCTCACCAAAACAATGCACGACATCACCCTTCGTGCTTTAACACTCTTCCTCACCCAAACAACAATCACAAGAAATAAGGGCTAGGAAATAAATGAAACCACAATAAAATCCCGGCAAGGGAACAATAGTACAACAATCATATCCCGGCAAGGGAACAATATCAAAAACATCAACATCCCAACAAGGGGATAGCATTAAAAGCAACAACATCCCGGCAAGGGAGACAATAGAGTAATCCTCTTCTCTTTTTCACATTTACTTCACATCTCACTACACAACTTGAGCCAATGCTCTATAAGGTTCAATTACCAATTTTACTTCCACAATTTGTTTTACAACTTGAGCCAACACTCCTCAATATTCAATTACCAATACTACTTCCATAAGCTTTGCTCAACCATATAAATCATCACAAAAGGCATGAACAAACAAACGAAGTCATAATAATCATAATATAAGACTCACGGGCATGCTTGACACCAACGTATAGATACTCGCCACCATGCCTATACGTTATACTCAACAAATAACACATAACAAATATGACACAATTCCTAACCCCTCAAGCTAAGGTTAGACCAAATACTTACCTCAATTCCACGAACATAATTCAAGTCTCAACTATCGCTTTACCTCTTGATTCTACCACCAATTCGCTCGTATCTAGCCACAAGTTACTTAACTATATCAATAAATGCTAAATGAATCAATTCCAATGCATGAAAATAGGTTTTCTAAAGTTTTTCCCAAAAAGTCAAAAATCGCCCTCGGGCCCATATGGTGAAAACCCGAGGTTCGAACCAAAACCCGATTATCCATTCCCCCACGAACCCAAATATATAATTTGTTTTGAAATCGAACCTCAAATCGAGGTCCAAATCCCCAAAATTTGAAATAACTAGGTTCTACCCAAAACACCCAATTTCCCCCATGAAAACCTTTGATTTTGAGTTGAAATCATGAGAAATGATGTTAAAGATTAATAAAAACAAGTTAGAAATGACTCACAATCGATTTGGAAGAGTACTTGTCTTTGAAAAATCGCCCAAGAGAGTTTATGTTTTGAAAGGGTTTGAAAAATGAAAGATTTTTGGCTAAGTCATGAATTTGCAGGTCGCAGATGTTGCAATTGCGACCAGGGTTCTAAATTGCGAACCCTTTAGGACCTGGTACACTCGCATTTGTGATCACTGTTCGCATTTGCGATGGGGGAGTCGCATTTGCGATGGGGGAGTCGCATTTGCGACCAAGGGGGATATCTGGGCCTCTTCGCATTTGCGAAGAAATGATCGCATTTGCGATCAGCCCTCTCCCGGCCTTCTCTCGCATTTGCGATGGGTTATTCGCATTTGCGATCCAGGTTTCGAAAATGCGAAGCCTGCAGACCTGCAACATACCAGCTAAAAACCTGCAACTTTGTAAGTCCAATGTTCACTCCGAGGCCTATCCAAAACTCACTCGAGCCCTCGGGGCTCCAAACCAAACATGTACACTAACCCAAAAACATCATACGGACTTGCTCGTGCAATTGAAAATAACATGTAAAACTATGAATTAAACCTCAAAACTCATCATTTTCATCAAGAACACTTAAAGTTCATAACTCTTCAACCGGAGGTCCAAATCATGTCAAATAAACTCTATTTTTTACCAAATTTCACAGTTATCATTTAAATACTTTAACAAGTTTGTACCGAGATCCGGAACCAAAATACGACCCGATACCAATGGTTTCAAACACTAATTCTTTTCTTTATTTCATAAATAATGCAACACAACAATTTCTTTGAAAAAATGATTTCTAAGGCTTGGGACCTCGGAATTTAGGATTTGTTTCTAAAACAAGTGATGACCTTTCGGGTCATCACATCCTCCACCTCTAAAACAACCGTTCGTCCTTGAACGGACATAAGAAAGAAGTACCCGAGTCGGGGAAAAGATGGGAATAACGGCTCCGTATATCAGACTCGGACTCCCAGGTCGATGCTTCAGCAGGCTGACCCCTCCACTGAACACGAAAAGATAGGAAACTCTTCGATCTCAACCGACGAACATGTCGGTCTAGAATAGCTACCGGCTCCTTCTCATAAGACAAGTCCTTGTCCAACTGGACAGTGCTGGAATCTAACACGTGGAATGGTTCACCGTGATACTTCCGAAGCATGGACACATGAAATACTGGATGCATGACTGATAAGCTTGGCGGAAACGCAAGTCTGTAAGCCACATCTCTGATCGGTGCCAACCCTGCACTACTACAAAGTAGCGAGAGTGGTCAAAACAGCTTTTACCCGAGAAGGTCAGGATCGATTTCCACAGGGATCTAGAAATGGAAATTGGGTTTCTATCTAAACTAGAGATATGTAATTGCACTTCTAATCATCGTTGGTCTTTTGATTACTTCTAATATTATGCTAATAAGATGCTAAATTAAGCTAAAAGTAAGATACTTGAAAGGTTGTCTAAATAGTTAAGAAAGGCACTAGGGAAGTGACTTTCTCCTAGGTGGATACTTGACAGGTTCTTAAGGCTAAGGCTAGGTTGTCATGTTGGGGATTATGATATAACCAATGCACTAAACTTCTCACTCTATACCTCTCGGTAGTTTGAGTGATTTTGCCCTAATTGACTTTCTCAAGACCAATTGGGTATGATAATTTGTGCAAACAATTTAGGTTCAAGTCGGGTATTATTATCTCTAGGTTTAACCCTTTAATTGGGGCTATCAATCTCTTGAATACGCCCCAATTCCTTGTTGGACTAATTCTCCTAGAGTCAAGTTCTCTTTCTCAAGAAGAACCCAAGTCAAATAGGCACAAATTAGTATTTGCAACCACTAATTCACCATTGAAACCATAAATTAGTCCAAATATCAAACACTCATAGACATTCAAACCTTAAAACAGAAGACCCATCAAATACCCACACTAGGGTTGAGCCATAACCCTAGCTAATGGGTCTAGCTACTCATGATAATAGAAGAAAACAAAGAAATAGATGAAGAAAAACCAATAATATTTAATTACAAGCTAATACTTGAAGATTCAATGCTAAAACTACTTTAAAATTACTCAAAATAGGTAAGGAACACTATTCACGAGCGCAGCTGAGCATTAAATTACAACTCATGACCTAAAAATGGGAAAAGAAACTATTTATACTAGGCTGAATTTTCTGGACAAAAATACGCCTGCAGGGGTAGTGCGGTCCACACAAAATCGAGTGCGGCCGCAATGAGGCTTCTTGGTTTTAATCTCTGCTCTCTGAACTTGGCCACCACAGGCCGCACAAAATGCACTCTGTTGCGGTCCACACAAAAAGGACCGCGGACCGCGGACCGCATTGGTTTCAACCTCAAAATCCCCAACTCTCTGAAATCCGGCTTTGCGGACCGCACAATATCGAGTGTGGCCGCGATGAGGCCATTGCAGTCCGCACAAACTGCTTTGCGGCCGCATTGCTTGAGTGTCAGAAATGAGAACCTCTCTGAACTTCCTCACTGCGAACCGCACAGAATGGAGTGCGGCCGCATTGGACTTGTTGTACTGTGCTTGGACTTGTTCTTGGTATTTGTTCATGTTTCACTCCTTTTTTAGCTGATTTTGACTAATTGTCACCTTGTTGACCAAACCCTGCAAACAAGTACAACATATAAGCCTTTGGGACTATTTTGTGCACATTTTTAATCAAAACTCAAGTAAGAAGGAGTGAAAAATGAACCATAATCCCTAGTTATCTACTCCCCCAAATTTAAGCTTTTGCTTGTCCTCAAGCAAACAAAATAAGACCCACACCTTGAGAGTAAATCCAAGAAAATTCAGCTGACCTAAAGTGACCTCATCTAGCATCAATTGGGACTAACAATTGCCCTCAATTCAGATGAATCATTAATAACATTCACTCTTTTAAGCACCATGGTTTTAGTGCGACACAAGATCATCAAGAGTTGACCAACCCATCAAAGAAACTCTTTCTACTACTTTGGTCATTGTGGAACCCAAAATCATACATCCTCAACTCTCCCTAAGCAATTCTCACCTTTAGGATTGTGGCACTCAGAATGACGATAGTGGAAACACGCTCACCTCTCTCAAAGAAAGGTCACAAGTCCGGCTCTAAGTACCATAAGATTGCCCCTTATGTGAGCCACCACTAATGTAAGCTTCATTCAACTCAAGATCATATAGGGCTTTTGTGGAGATATAGTGAAGGCTTTTGGTTCCGAGTAGGAAATGTTTGGTCTAAGTCGGTTCCATCTTCCCTTTAGCACTTCTTTTGCTTCATTTTGGCACACATTCTCTTTACTTTTTAAGTCATTTAACTTCTTTCTAAGAGGTTAAAGAGACACACTGTCACTCTTTTTTGTTCATTTCAAATCTTTTTCTCCTTTCTCAACTTTCCACACCTTTCATCTCTTTACTTTTATTGAATCCTTTCATTCTTTTCTACATTGATCATTCTTTTTGTCCTTTTAATTTTCTTTCTTTTTCATTGCCTTTCCTTTTCTTCATTTTGTACCTTTCACCACTTTGTTGCATTCCTCGTCTCTCTCCCCCAAACTTATGTTTTTGCCTTGTGCTAAGGAAAGATCGGGTGCCAAGAGAGGGTATTTTTAGAACGGGTAAAGGCTTGTATCATGGTTTTTGAAAGAAAAAGGTCTATGGCTCAAAATGGTTGACTAGGGATATTATAATTGATAGGCTATGGAAGTTTTCAAGATATCATTCGGATCAAGGAGAGCCTATAATCACATTTCAAGTCAAATTATACTTAGGATTTCGCCTAGACAAACATTCAGGGCAAGTTCTAGATTAATGGCTCGGGACTTGGACTTGCAGTTCAAATTCTCACCACTCAAGCTTTGGGATTTGCTAAAGAGACAGAGGCAGGGGCCCACAACAACCTTAGCTAAGATTTGAGCAACACAATGGTCCCGAAAAATCATTTGATGATTATCGACCAACACAAGAGTCTCAAGGTCACCACTTTCACCATCCTATACACAACAATTTGTTTTTGACCATAGGATCAAAGGCAAATGTGTTAAGCCCAAGTGAAGCTTTGCTTGAGGCACCCTTACCAACTAACTACTAAAAAGCAAAAAGAAAATAGACTCAAACCCTTAAGAAGGTTGTCATGCCATCCATTATCGGGAAGAGCCACCCGGTTCACACAAATTCCACCTTTGGAAAGAACCGTGACATTAAGAAAACTAAAGGCTTATTGCAAAAAACTCAAAACAAGAAGCTACGATCACAAAATAAGAAGCTATGAAAGGAAAAATGCGGAAAGTAAAATGAATATATACAAGAGGGGATTTAGTCGAATATACAATAGGGAGAATGAATATATACATAGGAACATAACTTTAGATACAGACCAAAAGTAAAAGTACGAAAAGTGCAATAAAATGATAAAATTATGTACAATCCAAAGGTAAAAAGAAAACATAAAAGAAAAAATAATGTAATACATACAGTCATCCAAATAGGGATACCCCCTCAAATGAAAGCTATAATTGTCCTCAATGCTAACTAACCAAAATATGCACAAAATAAGGAAGAGACGAAAAAAAACTCCCTATTGGCCCTCCGTCTGTATAGGGTCCAGAGTCTGGGTCCTGGGGTCCTCGGTCTGCTCAGGAACCTGTGACTGGCTTTTTGTACTCTGTGTCTCCACTAGGACCTGGGCCTGGACTGAGTCCTGGGCATGTACTGGAATCTGGGACTGGCTAGAGGAACCTCCCTGCGGGTCCTCCAACTCTATAATGGCATCATCAGTACGGGGGATCACCCTCTTCCTCTTGGGTGGCCTCTCTGTCTCCTGCTCTGGCTAGGGCTGAGCTGCTGGAGCCGGTTCATGCAATAACAAATCCAGAGGAAAGTGATCAGCCTTCAACCTCTCTACCTCTACCCATAACTCCTTCACCGACTCCTTTGAAGCATGAGTCTTCATCATTTTCTTTGTCTCCCTATCAAGCTCCTTCAATGACTTTCCATGAGAATCAACAACATCCATGAGCTTCTTCTGGTTGTCCAGAAGCTCCTTGAGAGTGTCCTCCACTGACTGTGGGACCTATGGCGGAGGAGGTGCTGACTAGGCTACCACCGAAGTAGATAGTACAGATAGCTTAGAAGTGGTTGTCTGCATCCAGTTGTTGATGCTGGCAAGGGTCTGGTTCAGGTGGTAGGCAGTCAAAGGATATTCCAATGAGGGGATTTCTGGAGCTGTAGAAGTGGAGGGTCCCGGGGCCATGTCTGCTGTGGCGGAAGGAGGCTGAGTAGGAGCAACTACTACTACTGGCTCTTTAGACTGGCCAGTTGAAGTAGTGGCTTTGCCCTTAGGGTCCTTGGGGTTGTCGGGACCCTTGGTGCTATATTAGGAGAACAGTGCCTTTGCTTTCACTTTCATATCGAATATCCACTTCTCCACATCTAGGTCCTCAAAGTACATAGTTAGGAAGTTGGGGAAAGGATAAGATCTGTCACATTCGTTCACAACCCGTGTAATTACCCTCGACATCAGATTCTCGATGTTGATCAGGTACCCCGCCATGATCGATGCCACCAATATAGCCCGGGGGATAGGAAGTGAGTTGTCGTGAGTGGTGGGGTTTAGCCTGCTACAGACAAATTTTTCCCACCCTTTTTCTTCGAAGTTTAGGGTCCTCCTCAGAATCTTCACTCCCGCAGTCAACCAATCTGGGGTGGTACCTGGAATTGCCAAGTACTCTGCTAACCAAGGACGAGCAGCCTCACCCAATGCCACCTTTTCTATGTACAAGGTCTCATCCTCCTCCGGGAAGCCCAGGTAATCATTTATCATCTTGCCATCAAATTTCACCTTCAAGTTCCGCACCTTCGTCACTTTAGTGCCCTTTTTGATGTGGGCAACATTGGTGTAGAACTCCTTGACTAGGTGCTCATTGGCATCCTCCACACGGCCGATGAAGTAGTCCCAGCCTGCTCTCTCCCTGAATTGCCTCAATATATTGGGGTTGCAAGGCATGAGGTCCTTTGTAATGAATTTTTGCTCCGGTATTAGCTTCCTCTCAGGACACCACTCTCTGAACTTGTGGTAGGCTACCTCACTCACAAATCTGTCGTGCCATGCCTCCGGATTTCTGGTTCTCTCCACCCCTCCTACTTGGGGCTCACCCCCTCCTACTTTTTATCTTTCTTTTTCTACGGGACCCTCCCCGAATAGTGAAGCTGTAAGTGAGGTGGAATATTCATTGCCACTACCTGCAGCTGAGCCCTCAGATGACTTAGAAGATATGCGCACTGATGTTTGGGCAGTGGGAGAGCCCGGAGGTATATCCCTCAATCTGTTCCTCTCCGGCCAGTCAGGAACATACTCTGGCACGGAGTCTGAGTCAGATGCCTCCCGGGACGGCTCATATTCCCTCCCGGATTGGTCAATAGCTCTATCAACAGCCTTTATGAGCCTTGGTGTTTTTGATGTTTTGCCGGGCTTGCGGGGTCAATCTAATCATTTCTTGTCCCCTACCCCGGGAGGACTCTCCTTTCCCTTTCTGTTTATCACCTCTGCCTCGTGATTTTACCATGATCTGTAAAGAAAATATAGTTAAACTTTGTTAGTGTCAGCAGAGTTAGTGGAGCATTGCAGAAAAATTGCAGACATTCAGAAGTTGCAGATCGCGGACCGCACAAAATGAAGTGCGGCCGCAAAGAAGCTACCACAGACCACACAAAATGTACTGCGGTCCACTCTGAAGTGGGGTTCAGACTACTCACTCTATGATTACAGGTACTGCGGACCACACAAAATGAATTGCGGTTCGCATTGAGGCACCGTGGACCGCATAACATCTATTGTGGTCGTGGTCCTCAATTGTAAGCTTTCGGAACTTTTACCACCGTGGTCCACACAAAATAGCATTGTGGACTGCACAACATCACCACGAACCACACAAAATCCACCGCTGTCCGCGGTAAGTACCCAGTAGCAATACTGACCTAAGGTTCAAGTTTTTTCACATTTTTAGTTTAATTTTCACCTATTATTGGTCCCCTAGGTGTTGCATTAGTGTTTTAACTAGTTAGTCCTAATCTAAACATGATTAAACACACTTATGCTACAAAATTGAAAGAAAAACGGGAAGAAAAATAAGAAAAACTAAGAAAAATAAAAGTTAAAAGAAAACAACAAAATTAAACAACTAAGAAAGAATTAGAGTTACCAGAAGTGGGATGCAATGTTGATTAACGACACTTAGCAGTTGAATTCGTGCATATATGAGGGATGAACAGTAATTTCTTAGCTTATGAGTGCAAATGGTCGAAAAGTTTGAAATGAGGGCCTCAGGTCCTATTTATAGAAAAAGGACCTGGGCCCATCTCATCTACCCACCGCGGACCGCACAAAATGAAGTGCGGTCCGCATTGCAAACTTCAGAGAGTTTTTTCAACTTGGTCCTGCACTGCATCAAAACAATCCTACAACATCTCATAATCAGTCATTCCAAAAATAAATCCTACACTACAAAGAAAATAAAAAAAAACAAAAAAGAAAGACACATGGGTTGCCTCCCAAGAAGCGCCTGATTTAACGTCGTGGCACGACACATCTTACCATCAAATCACTTCAGATGGAGCAGTGCCACCACGTGCTTATCATCAATCTTGCCCAGGTAGTGCTTGACCCTATGCCCACTCTGAAAACCTCCCCATTTTTGTTCTTCAAGTCAAGTACACCAAATGGAGTCACAAACACCGCTTCAAAAGGTCCACTCCATTTCGACTTAAGCTTTCCCGGAAACAGACATAACCGAGAGTTTAACAAGAGAACAAAATCACACACTTCGAACTCCTTGCCACAAGCATATTTATCATGAAGGTGCTTCATCTTGTCCTTGTACAAAGACGAACTGGAGTAGGCATGGAATCGGAATTCATCAAGTTCATTAAGCTGCTCCACACAAAGATTTGCTGCCACATCCCATTCAAGATTCAGCTTCCTCAAAGCCCATATGGCATTGTGCTCTAGCTCAACTGGTAGATGGCAGCTTTCCCAAACACCAACCGATACGAAGACATACCAATTGGAGTCTTATAAGCATTCCTATAAGCCCACAGATCATCATCCAACTTCTTTGACCAATCGGTCCTATTTGCATTAACCGTCTTTGACAATATACTCTTGATTTCCCTGTTTGAGACTTCAACTTGGCCACTCGCTTGAGGATGATAAGGAGTAGAAACTTTGTGGTTGACACCATACTTTGCAAGCAAAGTGTCAAAAGCTCTATTACAAAAATGAGACCACTCATCAATTATGATTACACGAGGAGTGCCAAACCTTGTAAAAATGCTCTTCTTGAGAAATGCAACAACACTCCGGGCCTCATTGTTAGGTAAAGCCACGGCTTCAACCCACTTTGAAACATAGTCAACCACCACAATAATGTATGTGTTCCCACACGAGCTAACAAACGGACCCATAAAATCAATGCCCCATACATCAAAAATATCAACTTCAAGGATGGTATTGAGAGGCATCTCATCTTTTTTCGAAATTCCACCCGCTCTTTGACATTCATCACACCTCTTCACAAGTTCACTTGTATCTTTGTACAAAGTTGGCCAATAAAACCCATAACTAAGAACTTTGGAAGCCTTCCTCGCCCCGCCATGATGGCCACCATAGGGAGAGGTGACAAGCCTCTAAGATACTCAATTGCTCCTCCTCCGGGACACACCTTCATATCAAACCATCCGTGAAAATCTTGAACAAGTACGGCTCATCCCAATAGAAATCCAAACTATCCCGTTTGAGCTTCTTCCTTTGGTTAGAAGAGAGCTCACACGGGATTATACCAGTCACAAGGAAATTAGCAACGTCTGCAAACCATGGCATACCATTCGACACCGAAAGGAGTTGTTCCTCAGGAAATGAATCATTGATCTCTAGGCCATCATGAGGCCTCCTCTCCTCCTCCAAGCGAGACAAGTGTTCCACCACTTGGTTTTCACTATCCTTCCGGTCCACAATCTGCAAATCAAACTCTTGAAGTAACAAGACCCATTGCATCAGTCTAGCTTTGGAATCCTTCTTCGTCATCAAGTACCGGAGTGCGGCATGATCGGTATGAACTATGACCTTGGCACCCATGAGATACGACCAAAATTTCTCCATCGCGAACACAATAACCAAAAGCTCTTTCTCGATCACCATGTAGTTCACTTGAGCATCATTCATTGTCTTGCTCGCATAGTACACCAGATGAAACATTTTGTTCACTCTTTGACCCAAGACCTCCCCAACCGCAACATTGCTCGCATCACACATGAGCTCAAAAGGCAAGCTCTAATTGGGTGCAGTAATAATAGGGGTGGTGGTTAACTTGTGCTTGAGAAGTTCAAAGGCTTGAATACATCTCTCAGCGAACACGAACTTGACATCTTTTTCCAATAACCTGCATAAGGGATTCACTACCTTCGAAAAGTCTTTGATAAATCTCCGGTAGAACCCCGCATGCCCAAGAAAACTTCTAACTCCCTTGACAGAGGTAGGGGAGAAAGCTTTGAAATCGCATCAATTTTTGCTTTGTCCACCTCTATACCATGCTTTGAAATTTTATGCCCAAGAACTTAGCCCCCCTCAACCATGAAGTGACATTTCTCCCAATAAAGAACAAGATTGGTTTCTTCAAAACGGGCCAACACTCTATCAAGATTTTTCAAACATTCCTCAAATGAATCACCCACAACACTAAAGTCGTCCATGAATACCTCCAAAATATCTTCCACCATATCGGTGAAAATGTCTATCATACACCGCTGAAATGTAGCCGGTGCATTACACAACCCAAAAGGCATCCTAGAAAAGTCAAAGGTGCCATATGGACAAGTGAATGTGGTCTTCTCCTGATCTTCCGGAGCAATCAAGATTTGGTTGTATCCAGAATACCCATCCAAGAAACATAGAAGGCATGCCCAGTAAGTCAATCTAACATCTGATCAAGAAAAGGCAATGGAAAGTGATTCTTGCGGGTCACTTTATTCAATTTGCGGTAGTCCATGCATACCCTCCAATCGGTGACGGTCCTTGTAGGAATCAACTCATTTTGCAAATTTGCAACCACTGTCATGATACCCTTCTTTGGTACACATTGCACCGGCAAAGTCCAAGAGCTATCAGAGATGGGGTACACAACCCAGGCATCCAACCACTTGATCACTTCCTTTTTCACAACTTATTGCATTGCCTCGTTCAACCTCCTTTGATGTTCCAAGGAGGGCTTTGCATCATCTTCCAGAATAATCTTGTGCATACAGAATGCGGGGCTTATTCCCCAAATATCAACTAAGGTCCATCCAATTGCCTTCTTCCGCTTTTGAAGCACCGCCAATGTGGCATCAACCTACATGTTAGTAAGGCAAGAAGAAATAATAACTGGGAAAGTTGAACTAGGGCCTAAGAACTCATACCTGAGGTATGGAGGCAACGACTTCAACTCCAACACCGGAGGTTCTTCGATTGAAGGTTTTGTTGGTGGAGTCTTCCTATTCTCAAGATCCAAAGAGAGTTTCCTAGGCTCATAAGAGTAAGAGCCCATTCCATGTAAAGCATTCACGCACTCCACTCGGCCTTCATCCTCATTTACATCAAGGTTCAACAATACTGCCTCTAGAGGGTCCTCCACATTGATCATTGCACTGGTATCATCAATTATCAGTGTTGTGACAAGGTCCACAAAAGAGCACACCTCAGAACTATTGGGCTGCTTCATTGACTTGCACACATGAAAGACCACTTTCTCATCACCCACCGGGAAAGTGAGTTCCCCTGCTTCCACATCAACTAAGGCCTTCCCAGTAGCAAGGAAAGGTCTTCCCAATATGATTGGAACTTCATAATCTACCTCACAATCCAAAATCACAAAATCAGCTGGCAAGATAAATTTGTCCACCCGGACAACAACATCATCAATAATACCCAATGGTCTCTTCATAGTTCTATCCGCCATTTGCAATCTCATGGAAGTTAGCCTCGGTTGCCCAATACCCAAAGTCTTGAAAACTGAGTAGGGAATCAAGTTGATACTTTCCCCCAAATCACATAGAGCTTTTGCAAAGTCCGCACTCCCATGGTGCAAGGAATGGTGAAAGCACCGGGATCTTCAAGCTTCGGGGCCATTGAGTGCACTATTGCACTAACTTGGTGGGTCATCTTGATAGTTTCACAATCCATAGATATTTTCTTTGTCACCAAGTCCTTCATAAATTTAGCATAGCCCGACATTTGTTCTAGAGCCTTCACCAACGACACATTAATGGATAAGCTCTTCATCATGTCAATAAACTTTTTAAAATGATTCTCGTTTTTCTGCTTCACGAGCCTTTGAGGATAAGGTGGAGGTGGCCTTGGCAAAGGAGCCTTGGCTTTAGGCACAATCTTTTCCGGCATGTCTGTTACGTGTTCCCTAGACGGGTTCACGTCACTCTGAGTCTCCACCTCGGCATCTTGAATATCAATCCTCACTTCTTCATTCACTTTCTCATCGACCACATTTTCAACCACGAAAGGAATTTCATCTTCTTGCAACTCAACTTCATCACTCAAAATTGCTTTTTGCTTGGAGGCATTCACATTACCCTCTTCCACTTCTTGTAGTCACCACCATCACATGATTATTCCCACCCTTCGGGTTAACTACCGTATCACTTGGTAGTGCCCCCTTAGGGCGAGTATTCAAGGATTGTGAGATTTGGCCTAATTGAACCTCTAAGTTTCTGATTGAAGTATTGTGGGAAGCCAACTGAGCATCAGATTTCAAATTCTTTTTCATCATATGTTCAAATATTTTTTCAATTCTCCCCATTTTGTTGTTGGAAGAACTAGGACCTTGGGATGGAAATGGGGGTGGATTGTTTGGTTGTTGATACATTGGGGGCCTTTGAAAGCCTTGCCCCCGATTTCCTTGATTGCCATTGTTCCAACCTCCCTGATTGTTGTTACCACCCCAATTGTTGTTGTTGCCATTCCAATTACACTGGTTGTTCTGATTGCCCCAATTGAAATTTTGGTTGTTGTTCCCCCAATTACTATTCCCTTGTTGTTGTTGATTGCCCCAATTGCCTTGGGGTCTCCATTGTTGTTGGTTGGAAGAATTGCCCCTTTGGCCTTGGTAGTTATTCAGGTATTGCACCTCTTCATTCTGCCCATCATAACCATCATCTTGGAATCCACCACAATTATTGTCAAATTGATCTGAACTCCCTTGATTCTGTTGACCTCTTTGTCTTCTTTTGTTCACTAGCATATTGACACCCTCCATAGCATTTACTTGGCACGGATTTTGAACCTGCTATAAATGTGCCTTTGCTAGCTGGTTCATTGTAGTTGTCAGCTTTGCTATAGCCTGCCCATGGTCATGTAGCTCTTTGTGCAAGTGAGTGACCGTGGGGTCACCCTATGGCACATTGGCTCTACTTTGCCAAGTGGAGGATGTGTCATCCATCTCGTCAAGAATGTCACAAGCCTCATCATAAGACAACTTCATAAAATTACCCCCAGCAAGTTGGTTCACTATGCAATGGTTTGTTGTATTAATGCCCCGGTAGAAAGTGTGTTGGATCATTGCCTCAGTCATATCATTGTTAGGGCATTCCTTCACCATGGTTCTATATCGCTCCCAAATATCATGTAATGGTTCGGTAGGCTCCTGCTTGGAAGCTAAGATCTCATCTCTCAATGCCACCATGTGCCCCGGTGAGAAAAACTTTACAATGAACTTATCCGCCAAATCATCCCAAATAGTGATGGAATGGTTGGGAAGTCTCTCAAGCCAATCCAATGCCTTCCCTCTAAGTGAGAAAGGTAATAGTCTCAACCGAAGTGCATCCTCAGACACATTAGTTTGCTTGCTCCCCCAACAGGTATCCACAAAACCCTTGAGATGTTTGTAAACATTCTGATTGGAAGTGCCTTTGAAATACCCATGCTGCTCCAGCAATGTCAGCATCACATTTGTAATTTGAAAATTGTCCGCCCGAATCCGGGGTGAGACAATTGCACTAGCATATCCTTGGTTGGGAAGCACTCGAGGAGCCACTCTTGGAGGTGGCGGGGGAGGGTCTGGAATATTATCATTGGCCTGGCGGCCTCTCCTTTGGCCTTGAGGTACAATAGGAACCTCATTATAAACATTGTCATCTACCTCCTCTCCTGACGGAAGATCTCCAAGAGGTACATTGTTTGCTGCCATTTTGTACCTGAAGTTGTGACATACACAAATTAGTAACACAGAAGGAAAGAAGAACAATACACAAAAGTATTTAGATAGATAGCCAAAACCGTTAGCTCCCCGGCAATGTCGCCAAAAAGTGATCGGTGCCAACCCTGCACTACTACAAAGTAGCGAGAGTGGTCAAAGCAGCTTTTACCCGAGAAGGTCAGGATCGATTTCCACAGGGAGCTAGAAATGAGAATTGGATTTCTATCTAAACTAGATATGCATAATTGCTCTTAATTTCACTTCTAATCATAGTTGGTCTTTTGATTACTTCTAATATTATGCTAATAAGATGCTAAATTAAGCTAAGAGTGAAATACTTGAGAGTTGTCTAAATAGTTAAGAAGGCAGTAGGGAAGTAACTTTCTCCTAGGTAGATACTTGACAGGTTCTCGAGGCTAAGGCTAGGTTGTCATGTTGGGGATTACGATATAACCAATGCACTAAACTTCTCACTCTATACCTATCGGTAGTTTGAGTGATTTTGCCCTAATTGACTTTCTCAGGACCAATTGGGTATGCTAATTTGTGCAAGCAATTTAGGTTCAAGTCGGGTATTACTATCTCTAGGTTTAACCCTTTAATTGAGGTTATCAATCTCTTGAATACGCCCCAATTCCTTGTTGGACTAATTCTCCTAGACTCAAGTTCTCTTTCTCAAGAAGAACCCAAGTCAAATAGGCACAAATTAGTGTTTGCAACCACTAATTCAACATTGAAACCATAAATTAGTCCAAATATCAAACACCCATAGACGTTCAAACCTTAAAACACAAGACCCATCAAATACTCACACTAGGGTTGAGCCACAACCCTAGCTAATGGGTCTAGCTACTCATGATAATAGAAGAAAACAAAGAATAAAAAAACTCATAATATTTAATTACAAGCTAATACTTGAAGATTCAATGATAAAACTACTCTAAAATTACTCAAAAATAGGTAAGGAACACTGTTCACGAGCGCAACTGAGCATTAAATTACAACTCATGACCTAAAAATGGGAAAAGAAACTATTTATACTAGGCCAAATATTTTGGTCAAAAATACCCCTGCGGGGGTAGTGCGATCCACACAAAATCGAGTGCGAACGCAATGAGGCTTCTTGGTTTTAATCTATGCTCTCTAAACTTGGCCACTGCAGACCGCACAAAATGCACCGCGGCCGCGGTGTCTTCTGTTGCGGTCCGCACAAAAAGGACCGCGGACCGCATTGGTTTTAACCTCAAAATCTCCAACTCTCTGAACTCCGGCTTTGCGGACTGCACAATATCGACTGCGGCCGCAATGAGGCCAATGCGGTCCGCACAAACTACTTTGTGGCCGCATTGCTTGAGTGTCTGAAATGAGCACCTCTCTGAACTTTGTCACTGCGGACTGCACAGAATGGAGTGCGGCCGTATTGGATCTGTTGCACTGTGCTTGGACTTGTTCTTGGTACTTGTGCATGTTTCACTCCTTTTTGAGTTGATTTTGACTAATTGTCACCTTGTTGACCAAACCCTGCAAACAAGTACAACATGTAAGCCTTTGGGACTATTTTGTACACATTTTTAATCAAAACGCAAGTAAGAAGGAGTGTAAAATGAACCATAATCCCTAGTTATCACTCTCCCACTCGATCAAGAATCACAAACGGGCCAACGAACCTAGGGCTAAGCTTGCCCCTCTTCCCAAATCTCATCACGCCCTTTATAGGCGACACCCGAAGCAACATCCGCTCACCGACCATGAATGCCAAATCATGAACCTCACGGTCAGCATAACTCTTTTGCCTGGACTGAGCTGTATGAAGCCTATCCTGAATGATCCTGACCTTGTCCAAGGCATCCTGTACTAGATTCGTACCCAACAACCGAGCCTCTCCCGGCTCAGTCCATCCAACCGGCGACCGACACTGCCTACCATATAAAGCCTCATAAAGAGCCATCTGAATACTCGACTGGTAGCTATTGTTGTAGGCAAACTCTGCTAAAGGCAAAAACTGATCCCACGAGCCTCCAAAGTCAATGGCACAAGCTCGGAGCATATCCTTCAAAATCTGAATAGTGCGCTCGGACTGCCCGTCCGTCTGAGGATGAAATACTATGCTCAACTCAACCTGCGTGCCCAACTCCCGTTGAACTGCTCTCTAGAAATGTGAGGTAAACTGCGTATCTCCCAGATATATATCTCAGCTAACCTCTCGGAAGGATAAGAGACTACCACCGAAATGAAATGTGCTAACTTGGTCAGCCTATCAACAATAACCCACACTACATCAAACTTCCTCTGAGTCTATGGGTGTCCAACAACGAAGTCCATAGTGATACGCTCCCACTTCCACTCAGGAATCTCAATCTTCTGGAACAAACCACTAGGCCTCTAATGCTCGTACTTAATCTGTTGACAATTCAAACACCGATCCACATATGCTACAATGTCCTTCTTCATCCTCCTCCACCAATAATGCTACCGCAAATCCTAATGAATCTTAGTGGCACCCAGGTGAATAGAGTACCGAACTATGGGACTCCTCTAAAATCACTCTCGAAGCCCATCCACATTAGGCACACAAACTTGACCCTGTAGCCTCAAACTCCATCATCTCCTAATGTAACCTGCTTGGCACCTCCGTGCTACACCGTGTCACTAAGGACACACAAATGAGGATCATCATACTGCCGGTCTCGGATATGTTCCAATAAAGAAGAACGAGCGATTGTGCAAGCTAATATACGGCTAGGCTCAGAAACGTCCATCCTCACGAACTGATTGGCCAAAGCCTGAACATCTAAAGAAAGCGGTCTCTCACCGATCGGAATATACGCAAGACTGCCCATACTGGCTAACTTCCTACTCAAAGCATCAGCCATCACATTGGCCTTTCCCGGATGATATAAGATGGTGATATCATAGTCCTTCAATAGCTCCAACCACCTTCTCTGCCTCAAATTTAGCTCCTTCTGCTTGAACAAGTATTGCAAATTCTTGTGATCCGCGAACACCTCACATGACACGCCATATATATAATGCCTCCAAATCTTCAACGTGTGAACAATGGTTGCTAGCTCCAAATCATGAACTGGATAGTTCTTCTCATGAATCTTCAACTGACGCGAAGCATATGCAATAACCTTGCCATCATGCATCAACACCGAACCAAGTCTAATATGAGATGCATCACAATAAATTATATATGGCCCTGAACCTATGGGCAAAACCAACACTGGCCCCGTAGTCATAGCTGTCTTGAGCTTCTAAAAGCTCACCTCACACTCGTCCGACCACCTGAACTGGGCACCCTTCTGGGTCAACTTGGTCATTCTACCCGTAGTGTTATTTCATATATGAAGGCTCAGTGTATGGTCGAGAAGGGGTGTTTGGCTTATTTGGCATATGTTCATGATTCTAGTACCGAGGTTCCTTCTATTTATTCTGTGCCTATTGTTCTTGAGTTTCCTGAGGTATTTCCTTTAGACCTACTGGGTATGCCACCCAACAGGGATACTGTCTTCTGCATTGATTTGGCTCCAGTCACTCAGCCCATTTCTATCCCACTGTATCGTATGGCCCCGCCTGAGTTGAAGGAGGAGTTGCAAGACTTGCTCAAAAAAGGCTTCATTAGACCTAGTGTCTTGCCTTGGGGTGCGTCGATGTTGTTTGTTAAGGAGAAGGACAGATCGATGAGGATGTGTATAGATTATCGGCAGTTGAACAAGGTTAGAATCAAGAATAAGTATCCATTGCTGAGGATTGACGATTTGTTTGATCAACTTTAGGGTGCCAAGGTATTTTGAAGATTGACTTGAGATCTGGCTACCATCAGTTGAGGATTAGGGCATCCAATGTCCCTAAGATAGATTTCCGCACTTGGTACGGGCATTATGAGTTCTTGGTGATGTTATTTGGGTTGACAAATGCCCCAGCAGCTTAAGTAGGGATATCTAGACTTCATATCTTCCTCGGCCTCCCAAGTCATTTCTTCCACATTGTTGTTCCTCCAAAGTACTTTCAAGAAGGCTACCTCCTTATTCTGTAGCTTGCGGATTTGTCGGTCTAGGATGGCAACCAAAATTTCCTCGTATGACAAGTCCTCTATAATCTGTACATCATCCGTTGGCACCACTCGGGTAGGATCACCAATGCACTTCCGTAACATAGATACGTGAAAAATCGGATGGACAGACTCCAACTTCGAGGGCAATTCTAACTCATAAGCTACTTAGCCCACTCTCCGAATGATCCTATAAGGCCCAATATACCGTGTGCTAAGTTTGCCTTTCTTGCCAAATCTCATCACACCCTTCATAGGTGACACCTTTAAGAATACCTAGTCATCAACCCCGAACTCTAAATATCGATGCCGCACGTCAGAATATGACTTCTGACGACTTTGAGCTGTCAATAATCAATCCCGGATAAGCTTTACTTTTTGTATAGCTTGCTGAACTAGGTCTGGCCTATGTAAACCAAATTCTCCAACATCAAACCACCCTATAGGTGACCTACTCCACAAAGAGCTTCGTATGGAGCCATCTGAATACTGGAATGGTAGCTATTATTATATGCGAACTCAATAAGCGGCTGATGATCATTCTAGCTACCTTTGAAGTCCATCACTCAAGCTCGAAACATATCCTCCAGTGTATGAATAGTACACCCAGCCTGTCCATCTGTTTGGGGATGAAATGTTGTACTAAGACTTATTTGAGTCCGCAATCCTTTTTGGAAGGACCTCCAGAAGTTAGCTGTCAATTGAGCTCCTCTATCCGAGATAACAGATATAGGGACACCATGCAGTCGTACTATTTCCTTAATATAAAACCTTGCTTAATCCTCTGAGGAATATATAGTCCCAACATGCAGAAAATGGGCTGACTTTGTAAGCCTATCAACAATCACCCATACCGAATCGAACTTACGCTGGTACGAGGTAAGCCCACGATGAAATCCGTATTGATTATTTTCCATTTCCAAGTCGGAATCTCCATAGCTTGCAATAATCCACCGGGTTTTTGATGCTCAATCTTAACCTGCTGATAGTTAGGACACTGAGCAACAAATTCTGCTATATCCTTTTTTATTCTGTTCCACCAATACACTTCCCTGATATCATGATACATCTTGGTCGCTCCTGGATGGACATAATAGCGAGAATAGTGAGTTTCTTTCATAACCTGCCAACGTAGCCCTACAACATTAGGGTTACATAATCATCCTCAATATCTGAGGACCCCGTCTTCTGTAATTTCAAACTATGTCTTCTCCTTCTGAAGGGTAGTATCCCTATAATGAACTAACATAGGATCCTTGTATTGGCATTCCTTTACTTTAGCCACTAAAGAGGATGTTGTCGTATACTGAATAGTAATTCCAATATCACCTGAGTCCAGTAACCGAACTCCAAGACTAGATAACTGATGAACCTCATGGGCTATTCCCCTCTTTTCTGGCTGTAAATACGACATGCTACCCATAGATCTACGGCTGAGGGCGTCGGCTACTATGTTCATCTTCCCTGGATGGTATACAATATCAACGTCATAGTCTTTAAGTAGATCCAACCATCTCCTTTGACGTAGATTTAATTCCTTTTGCTTGAAGATGTACTAGAGGCTCGTATGATCCATATAGATATCAACATGAATGCCATACAAGTAGTGCCTCCACATCTTTAGTGCATGAATCACCGCGGCTAACTATAAATCATAGGTCGGGTAGTTCTTCTCGTGCTTTCTTAGTTGTCTAGAAGCATAAGCCACAACCTTACCATGCTGCATCAGTACACAACCCAATCCAACGCCTGAAGCGTCACAATAGATCACATAACCATCGGTCCCTTCTGGGAGCGTTAGAACTGGTGCTGAAGTTAATCTGTCCTTTAAGGCCTGGAAACTCCATTCGCAAGCATCAGTCCATTGAAACTTTGCTCCCTTTTGAGTCAACTTTGTTAAAGGTGCCGAAAGGGAAGAAAATCCTTCCACAAATCTCCTATAATAACCTGCCAAATCGAGAAAGCAACGAACATCTATCGCGCCCCCTTTTTCCCTCACGGGAGTCCGGGTTTTGGCGTTCATGGGGGAACAACTCGTTTCCTTTTGGGAATTGGGTGTTTGAAGAGTCGCCACCTAATGGATTATGGTGCATTAGGGCACCTAGAGTAATTAACTCATGCAACTAGTTTGCATTACCAGAGATTAAGGTAAGAGCTCAAAATAACCTTGAGGAAAAGGTGTTAGGCACCCTTCGCGGTCCACAACGGTGGGTGCCGGCCGAACTTAAACTATGTGAATTAGTTCCTTTAACAAGTAAATAGTTTCAACACACATTTGCAAATAAAAGTAGTTTTCACATTACAAATACATATATGATCAAGGAAATTCAGATAATGAAAATAAGAGAGGTTTGGATAGCTTACACATGTATATGTAAAGGAGAGGAAATTTATAGAATTTAAACACATAGGGGAATTGGGAAAGGGAAGTCCTAAGTTGATTAGCCTACAGGATCATACCCATGCAATGCCCGTTAATCACTCCTCAATGAGAGGGGCTACACATTGCATTAGCTCATAAGTCATCATATCCTTTTACTACCCATTATCCTCCCCTTAGTAGTTATATAAGTAAGTTCAATTAACGACCCCCTAAGCGTGCTGCTACCCGTCCCTTCCTTATGGTCCTGGAGGAATTTTAGGACCTCTAAAGCTGGGCAGTTCTAGACAACCTAAGGTTTTTAAAAGGTAAAAATCTAGGCAACAAGCAAATAACATGTAGGATAGGCAAATAGGGACAAATAGTTAGAAGGCTCATGTTTACCTCCGCACATATATAGGCAAACAAACAGCACGTCTAAAACACAGATTGTGAAGAAGTTCAGAAATCCTAAGAACATGATATCTGGATGAATGTTACAGATTCAGGATATGCATAAAGAAAGGGGCAGAACCCTAACTAGTTTGCCTACTAGTTTTAAAGCTTGTTAAGCTTAAGCACAATCAAATGCAGTTTCCAGTTTATGTATATATAGAGACTGATAAGCTAAGGCTTGCCTAAGCGGGGGACTATTGGCAATCGCAATTATAGGGGATGATTAACAATTTAAGAAATTGTTCAAGCTACATAAATTCTATTCTAGATGACATAGATTATAACAGGCTTTTTATTTTATTTTAAGACACGACGTCTATGTGTGAGGCTGCTTAACCTTTTTTTATAGCCAGCGATTTGTTTAGTCGAAATGGACATGTTCAATGAAATGCAAACAGAGTTTCTAAAGACATGATATCTAATACATACAGGAATGCCAGTCTTATTATGACAGGATTATTAGCCTAGGAGCAGGATCTCTAAGTGACAATACTTGTGCAAGATTAAAGCATGGGATACGTGACATATAGTATGTTGAAGAAATAAGTATGAATACCCTAAGAACAGGTTATCTAATGCACAAGTTCAACGGGGTTTAAATGAAAATTGAACAATCCTAGAACATGGCTTCTAACACAGATTTGCAGAATATAAATCCTATAGCATGTTTTCTATCCATTTTATCCATAGTACCATATAACTACCCTCCCTTTTCACTAGTCACCCCAATATCTGTTTACAATCAATTATTACAGAACAATAATTGAATAAAATTACATAAATAAAATGTAAATCAAGCTATAGGGATCCTGAAGTAGGCCCAAAGCAAACCCTGGTGTACCAAGCCTCCAGTAATCTCAAATGCCAAGGATTTCATAGCCCAATTCATGCCCAGGTGTGTCAGAGTTCCTTAAGGACCTCAAGTAACCCGGACAGTGCTCACACCCAGACTTTCTCAAATAAAGACTGACTATGTGCAGTGTGGATGAGCCAGCCCTGATATGCCAGAGTTCAGAGATATCTCAAGGATAACTAAGCAGTACACATACCAGAGGGGCAGGACTTAATAATCTAAGAGTAAATGAGAGTGCATAATTTTAAAAAGGGTTTTGGTAAACAGTATAGTGAGGACTCTTAGAGGTGAAAAGATTTTCTGAAAACTAGTACTAATTTGGTGGTAAAACAGCTTGAGTAAAGTATGAAAACACTTGAAATGAAAACACAAATCACAGAACAACCCTATTCAGAAACACTTGTCAAGCAGGTTCCACACAGGGAGAGATGGGTTGGGGATACATAGAATACACCTTTGTGTATAGTGGGGCACAGAAGCAAACACATGTACATAATTACTAAGTTAGTTACAAGGGTAGGTGATTGAGACATGGAGCAAAGATGTTGAGAACACATAAACCTCTAACACACAACTAGAGTTGCCCTGAGAGACTAGATGACTTAGCAAAGCAGAGTAGGAAAGGACTTAACTGAAACAGACTAGGCAAAACACCACAGAAGCATTCATAATGTAGATATTCTAATCACACACTGAACAAAAAACAAGATTTGGACATTGCTAGATAAACAGTAAACAGGCAAACATAGTTGAGACATGCTGATCACATGTTGAAAAAGGCAATATTAGGCATGCTAGGTAAACAGTAGACATGCAAGTATGCTAATCACATATTGAACAAGGCAATATTAGGCATGCTAAATAAACAGTAAACAAGAGCAGGAATGAACTCAGGACTGATGAACTAAGGCAGTAAATAAACACATAGGGCTTAGATTCTAAAATTTAACCAGAGGCATACCAGTTAAGGAAAGAGAACACAAGATGTAAGACAAGTGTTGCGCAATTTTTGGCCTTGGCTTATAGCCGACAAGACTAAAGAAGATCACAAGTAGTAGAAAGAACAGAGAGCTTTTTAGAGTGTAAGAGTGGTGGTGAACTAATGTTCGTGTCTTGAACTGAGAGTAGAGGAGAGTATATATAACAGTTTAGGAGTGGAGTAGAATAAGGTAAAAAAAAATGAAATCCCAACAATTAGGGAAATTACAAAATCAATCACACACGAAATGAGCGTAGTCTTCCTTTAGTTAAGGACAACTACTCAACGGTTAAAGGACATGAGTCACTTAAGGCAAGAAAATCAAATCAGACCTAAGTAAAGAGGTAAACAAACATGAGTTTAATTAAGGAAATAATCGTGAAGAATCAGTAACATTACATGCGATAAGGTAATAAGAATAATTAGAGTCGTAAACAAATGAATAAATCAAGAATCAGCACATAAGTTTTAACCAAACAAATCAATAAATCGAGATTCAAAATAATACTAATTTAAAGAGAGGGGAAAATATCAGTTTTCCACAAATAGATGAGTAGGCTGAACAAAATTCATAAACACACATAAATTAGCCAAGAGATCGACTCAGAAACCCTAGCAGAGGTGAACTAGGGTAAAATTCACATGATATTGAATTAGACTAAGAAAAAATCATGAAAGTTAAAGCATAGAAATAAACAATGTAACAAGTAACACGGAAAGACTCAGAATCAGAGCAAAAATGTAAGAAATTAGGGCTTTAGCATAAATCGACTAGGGTTCAAACAATATTAACATGAATCGGTCAGTAACACTCAAGAACCACGATTAAACACTTGAAAATCAGAAAGGCTTTCAAAAAGGTAAGTTCAGTAAACCCTAGTTGTTTTAGGAAAAACGGAGAATCGATTAAAACCCCATAAGGCCTTCGTGAAAACATGTGAAATAGGTTTGATTCATCTCAGATCTGAACAAATCTGAGAAGATCAAAGGATAAAAATTAGGGATTTTAGAAAGGCAACATAGATGAGCATAGACTTAGGAAACCATAGATAAAATGAGAAAGATCTTACTCAAAATCAAGCCAAATAGCCTGAAACAGGCAAGAAAACCCCAAGGTGTAAACAGACTGCCTAGGTCCCTTGAGGATCTCCTCAAGGATCCAAGAAATGGAGATACCATGGCAAGCAGGAGGCTGATATATGCCTGAGATGACAGAGAAACATCGTAGAATGGAGGACTAAGCCGGTGACGACGTTTGGAGATTAGGGTTTAGGTAGAGAGAATTTGAGAGAGGAGGGAACAGATGACGGCGTGGAAGGGTGGGAAATAATTAGGTTAGAAGGAGGGTATATGGGTTTAATTAAGGTAAGGGGAGATCTGGACCGTTGATCAAAATGATCAACGGCCAGGATAGGCCGGGGTATTAGGTCGGGTAGACTTAAATTGGGTTAGGGTCAAATGGGATTTGGGCCTGGGTAGATTTTGGGCTAATGTGGGATTAAAAATTGGGATGTCTAATTGGCTGGGTCCAAATGAAAGGGGCTATTTGTTAAATACATATTTAATTGCTAAAATAATTTTAAAAATAGTTAATACATCATAAAAATGATTTCCACACTCGGACATGTGTTAAAATAGTTACTGAATATTTTAAAAATATAAAAGGCTATTTTTCGGTAAAGTAAGGTAATAATGCGTGCGTGGGCTATAATTGCAAAGTAATTACAATTGCAACCTAAAAATACAAAAGTGGCTATTTGTGCAATAATTGAAACTTAGTACAAATTAAAATGATAAAATTAAGCCATAAAATTATTATAAAACTATTTGTGATGCAATCAGTGATTGTTTAACAAGATGTCAAGCTAAAGAGTTGCAAAAACAAGGTCATTAGACTTCAAGTGCAAATAAAAAAATTGTTAATTGGGAGAAAGAGCTCAAGGATAAAGGATATGAATTGGCTAGGTATTACAATTGTTTTATGGCCCAAATTTATGTCCAAGAAGAGGAGTATTGGATCCCAAGAGACATCCTTTGAAGAAGGTCCTAACCAACCCATTTTTGGACCATTTTGGCACCTAAAATGTGTCCAAACTTGCAGCATAATAAGTTTTACATAAAGTTATGATTTTATAATATAAAAATGACTTACTTGGTGTCAAAGAAGGGTACAATAGTTGTGCTAGAAGTTGAGTGCAAGTTGGTACCAAGTTGCTTGCAAATTTCCTTCAAGATTTTCAAGATTTCCAAGTCAAAGATTGATTTTTGACTTTCAAGATCATATCCTAAGGTAGTTGGACAGTTTGTCCAAAGTAGAAGGACTTTATTTCTTTTTCAAAGATTTCTAAGATTGGTTTTGGACTTTCAAGATCATGTCCTAAGGTAGTTGGATATTTTGTCCAAAGTAATTAGGACTTTTTGTCCAAAGTAGTTAGGACTTTCTTTCTTTGTTTTGGTAGAGTTAAGTGACTCTCTCTCTATATAAAGGGTGTCTTCTTTGTTTTTAGGGAATATTATGATGGAAAATATCAATAAAGAAATGTGAGAATTTTCTGGCACCCTTGTGTGTGGTTACTCTTGGATTTATTCTTCAACCTTCAAGAATCAACTTAAGGTGGTAAGATTAAACCATTTTCGAAATCTTAGATTACTTCTAGGTATTCAAGAAAGGTGATGAGTTTAGGCTTATTGTTGTTGTTGTTATTCTAAAGGATCAGATTTCACCATTTTCGAAATCTTAGATCACTACTAGGTATTCAAGGAAGGTGATAAGTTTAGGCTTATTGTTGTTCTTATTATTCTAAAGGGTCGGGTTTCACAATCTATCTCTTGTTTTTAATTCTCTACCAAAGGCGATTAGTTCTTTGTTAGCTAATTGTTGTTGCTAGGATTCAAGTTCAAAAATAGACTTCTTGAATTCAAGAAACTCTTTCTTTTATTCAATCTATCTTTAATTTTCGTCGTTTTCATTTCTTTATTTTCTTTTAGCTTCCGCATGTTTTTTGATTTTCTCTAGTACTTCTTGAATCCCCTATCATATTGTTACACGGACTCTGGTCTTTGAGCTGCCTACATATCCTTGTTTTTACAGGAATCAGGCCATGTGTAGTTCCAGATCCATCGGCGAAATATACCGATGAAGTCATTACAAGAACGTACACGAGATTCGGGATGGGTGAAAGAATGGTTATGGTGAACGGTCAAGTCTGAGATAGTTGAAGGAACTGGAGCGAGGTTGCTCCTACTGAGATAGCAGTTGCTTGCTGGTCACCTGCAGATAAAGAGATGCTACAAACATGTATTTGTGCAAAAACTTAAACATGATGCAGATTCCCTTTGGACCATGAAAGTTGTCTTTGGGCGGTTAAGGATGACTTCCTCAGACCATGATGTCCTGGGCCATAAATTGTTTAGTGAGGGATTCACAGGCCATGAGATGATGTTCTCAGAACATGAAGATGGTGCCTCTGAACAATGACACTTTTGAATAATGATATGCAAATTTGAGAGATCCTCAGGCCATGACATGGTGTCTTCCGGCTATGAGGATGATGCCTTTAGACTATGATGCCTTTTGCATAGATTGGCGATATTTCAGCCCATGAAATGCAATAATATGATGTTTAACAAGACAAGGCTTAGTCTTGTGAGGTTGAGGGCAGAGCTTAGCCCGAAAGAGGAGCAAATAGATAGTGCCGGAGGACATCGTTTAGCCTCGGTGAAATAATGTAAATTGAAGGCAGAGTTTAGCCTCATGCAGGTATGGAGACAAAGCTTAGTCTCATGCAAATGAAGGCAGATATTAGCCTTATGCAAATGTGGAGGCAGAGCTTAGCCTCATGCAAGATGCGGGACAGGGCTTAGTCCCATGCAAATGGAAGGAAGTGATTAGCCTTATGCAAATATGGAGGCAGGGCTTAGCCTCATGCAAGATTCGGGACAAGGCTTAGTCCCATGCAAATGGAAGGCAGTGCTTAGCCTTATGCAAATGTGGAGGCAGAGCTTAGCCTCATGCAAGATGCGGGACAGGGCTTAGTCCCATGCAGATGGAAGGCAGTGGTTAGCCTTATGCAAATATGGAGGCAGGGCTTAGCCTCATGCAAGATGCGGGACAAGGCTTATTCCCATGCAAATGGACGACAGAGCTTAGCCATATGCAGATAAAGAGGCAGGGTTTAGCCTCATGCAAGATGCGGGACATGGCTTAGTCCCATGCAGATAGAAGGCAGAGCTTAGCCTTATGCAGATATGGAGGCAGGGCTTAGCCTCATGCAAGATGCGGGACATGGTTTAGTCCCATGAAAATGGAAGGCAGTGCTTAGCCTTATGCAAATATGGAGGCAGGCCTTAGCCTCATGTAAGATGCGGGACAAGGCTTAGTCCTATGCAGATAAAAGGCAGAGCTTAGCCTTATGCAGATATGGAGGCAGGGCTTAGCCTCCTGCAAGATGCAGGACAAGGCTTAGTCCCATGCAAATGGAAGGCAATGCTTAGCCTTATGCAAATATGGAGGCAGGGCTTATCCTCATGCAAGATGCGAGACATGGCTTAGTCCCATTCAAATGGAAGGCAGTGCTTAGTCTTATGACAAATATGGAGGCAGGGCTTAGCCTCATGCAAGATGCGGGATAGGGCTTAGTCCCATGCAAATGGAAGGTAGTGCTTAGCCTTATGCAAATATGGAGGCAGGGCTTAGCCTCATGCAAGATGCGTGATAAGGCTTAGTCCCATGCAAATAGAAGGTAGCAAAGTAGAGTGTTTCTTAGCTGTGAATACGTTCAGTGTCTGGTGGCCCGATTGATAGTGATTTTGCTTCGTGTATCTATTTGTAAATGCTATTGCTACATCAGATGTTCCTGCATTCAAAGAAAAAATTGTAAGTTTTGTGAGGGGGAGGTTGGTTCGTGCCTTTGTCCGTTGGCCTTGCTTTGCTCCATTCTGGAGGCCTTGTTTGAGTTTCCCTGGGTAACACCTGACTGTTACGGAAATAGAGTTTTTAAAAATATGCAATTACTGATAAAAATAGAGTTATTTTAGAAACATATTGAAATATCAAGTAATTTTTAGATGAACTAGTGACTGTAACACATTTCAAAGACATTGCAGCTTTCTCGTGTTAGAATTTTGAGGGTCCTCCTCAAAATTCTGCCCCAGTTTGGTAGATATATGATCCTTCGGCCGTTTGTGAGTAACGAAACTTGTCAATCCTTCTTTAGAATTTTGAGAATCCTTCTCAAAATTCTGTCCTAGTTTTTTAACCAATTTCTGATCGTCTGGCATATGTTGGTGTTGGCTGGACTCGCTCCAGAATTTTGATGGTCCTCCTCAAAATTCTGCCCTAGTTTCTGATCTTGGGGGAAATGGAAATTTTATTATGATATGATCGAACCCACAGGGCTACTTATATATCCCCTCTTAAACGTGAATCAGGTCAAGTGTAGTTCAAATACATCAGATGAAAGAATGTAAGTAGTCTAAATATAGTATCTCTTGACTACGTCTGAATTAATTGGTTTTGGCCAGACATCTCCATCCATTTCTGCAAGTCTCACACTCCTACTATTAGCACCCGGTGAACCATGTAAGGACTTTGCCAGTTGGGAAAGAATTTCCCTTTGGCTTCATCTTGATGTGGGAAGATCTTCTTCAGTACCAATTGTCTTGGTGCAAATTTCCTTGGTTTGACCCTTTTGTTGAAAGCTCTGGACATCCTGTTCTGATAAAGCTGACTGTGATAGACTGCGTTCATCCTTTTTCCATCTGTAAGGGCCAATTGCTCATAGTGGCTCCTTATCCATTCTGCACCGCTGAGTTCGGCTTCCTGTATGATCCTTAAAGAAGGATACTCTACCTCGGCTGGGATGATAGCTTCGGTACCATAAACCAATATGTAGAGAGTTGTACTAGTTTATGTGCGAATTATAGTGCGACATCCCAGCAGAGCAAAAGGTAGCTTCTCGTGCCATTGTTTATGGTTTTCTACCATCTTCCTTAGTATCTTCTTGATGTTTTTGTTGGCAGCTTCTACGACTCCATTCATATGAGGTTTGTATGTTGTGGAATTCTTGTGCTTGATTCTGAAAGTTTCACACATGGCTTTCATCAGATCACTGTTTAGATTGGCCGTATTATCAGTAACAATGGACTCGGAGACTTCGAATCGGCAAACAATACGATCTTTGACAAAGTCTGCACTGACTTTCTTGGTTACAGCTTTGTAAGATGCAGTCTCTACCCATTTTGTGAAGTAATCAATGGCTACCAGAATAAACCTGTGCCCGTTTGAAGCTATGGGCTCGATAGGACCGATGACATCCATTCCCTAGGCGGTGAATGGCCAAGGTGAGCTTGTTGCATTGAGCTCATTTGGCGGCACTTTTATCATATCAGTATGCACTTGGTATTGGTAGCATTTGCGAACATACTGGACGTAATCTGTCTCCATGGTCATCCAAAAGTAATCGGCCCTAAGTATCTTCTTGGCCAAGACAAAACCATTCATATGTGGGCCGCAGGTCCCAGCATGTATATCCTCAAGTAGTTTAGAAGCTTCTTTTGTGTCGACACATCTTAGAAATCCCAAATCAGGAGTTCTTCTGTACAAGTTTCCTCTGCTATGGAAGAAGTGATTAGACAATCTTCGGAGTGCACATTTCTAAGTGTGGTTTGCATGCTCTGGATATTCTCCTTTCGCCAAATACTCCTTAATGTCATGGAACCAAGGTTTTCCATCTATTTCTTCTTCAACATGAGCACAATACGCTGGCTGATTATGAATTCTTACTAGGATGGGATCAATGAAATTCTTATCTGGATGTTGTATCAAAGATGACAAGGTAGCCAATGCATCGACAAACACATTCTGAATTCTGGGTATATGTCGAAACTCTAACTTCATAAACCTCTATCTCAATTCCTGTACATGGTGTAGATATGGCAATATCTTGAAATTCTTGGTGGCCCACTCTCCTTGTACCTGGTGCACAAGCAAATCTGAATCGCCAATTACCGGCAGCTCCTGAATATTCATGTCGATTGCCATGTTGAGCCCCAGTATGCAGGCTCCGTACTCTTCCATGTTGTTGGTGCAGGGAAATCTGAGCTTAGCAGACACCGGATAATGCTGGCCAGTTTCCGATACCAAAATCGCTCCAATGCCCACTCCTTTGAAATTTGCAGCTCCATCGAAGAATATCCTCCAACCATCATATGCTTCGGTAATGTCATCTCCCACGAATGACACTTCTTCATCAGGAAAGTACATTTTTCAAGGGTTCGTATTCTCCTCCTATAGGGTTTTCAGTAAGATGGTCTGCCAATGTTTGTCTTTTGACCGCCTTCTGAGTTACATAGACGATGTCAAACTCATGTAACAGTATCTGCCACTTAGCTAATTTTCCTATCGGCATGGGCTTCTGAAAGATGTACTTTAGGGGGTCCATCCTGGATATGAGGTATGTGGTATAGGCACAGAAGTAATGCCTCAATTTTTGGGCTGTCCAAGTCAAAGCACAGCAGGTACAATCCAGCAGAGAGTATCATTATTCGTAAGGTGTGAATTTGTTACTCAGGTAGTACATAGCTTGATCCTTTCTCCATGTCTTGTCATGTTGTCCCAAAACACATCCGAAGGCTCCATCCAATACAGATAGATAGAGTAGCAAAGGCCATCCTGGCTCTGGTGGGACCAAGACTGGTGGTGTGGATATGTACTCCTTGATTTTGTCGACGGCTTTCTGACAATCCTCGGTCTAGCTTGTCTTGGTATCTTTCCTTAGCATCTTGAAGATGGGTTCACATATGACTGTGGACTGTGCTATGAAGCAACTGATATAGTTGAGACGTCCTAGGAAGCTCATCATGTCCTTTTTGCTCCTGGGCGGCGATAACTCCTAATTAACCTTAACTTTAGACAGATCCAGCTCAATTCCTCGACGACTGAAAATGAATACCAATAACTTTCCTGCGGGAACCCCGAATGCACACTTTGCGGGGTTCAGTTTTAAGTTGTACCTCCTTAACCTGTTGAAGAACTTTCTTGATCCGCGGCCCTCTTGGATTTGATAATGATGTCGTTCACATATACCTCTATTTCTTTGGGTATCATATCATGGAAGATGGTTGTCATGGACCTCATGTAAGTAGCCCCAGCATTTTTTAGACCAAATGACATCATTTTGTAAAAGTATATCCCCCATGGTGTAATAAAAACTGTTTTCTCTGCGTCCTCTTCATCCATCCAGATCTGGTGATAACCTGCGAAGCAATCTACAAACGTCTGGAGTTCATGCTTGGCGCAATTGTCAATTAAGATGTGTATATTTGGCAGTGGAAAGTCGTCCTTGGGACTTGCTCTGTTTAAGTCTCGATAGTTAACACATACTTTGACTTTCCCATCTTTCTTCGGAACCGGCACATTGTTGGCCAACCAGGTTGGATACTCAACCACTCTGAGGACTTTGGCTTTGATCTGCTTGGTAACTTCCTCCTTGATTTTCAAGCTCATGTCTGGTTTGAATTTTCTGAGTTTCTGCTTCACTGGCGGACACATGGGATTGGTAGGCAACTTGTGAGCCACTATGGATGTGCTCAAACCGGTCATGTCATCAAATGACCATGCAAAAATGTCATCATACTCTTTTAAGAAATGAATGTACTCCTCTTTCTCTGTCGGTGATAAGTGAATGCTGATGCGAGTCTCCTTGACGGTCTCGGCGTACCCCAAATTTACTACTTCAGTTTCGTCCAGGTTGGACTTAGGCTTATTCTCGAAGTTTTCAACCTCTCTGACAATCTACTCAAGTATTTCATCTTCTTCATCCGAGTCATTATCCTCATATTGTGTTGCCTCATTACATGTCACAGTCACCATTTCATCAGGAAAAGTAATAATGACGCTGTAGAAAGAAAAAGTGTGGAAGATAATAATGAATAATAAGGAGCAATGCATTTGATTAAAACTGAAACATCCAAACAAGTATGGATCGATGAATCGAGCATTTATTTTGAAATGAGTAAGTCTTTAAAACAAAATTACTGAAAATCTTAAATGCCTAGAATGACAATAGAAATAAAATCTGCCAAGCTACCAAGGGACTCGGCGGGCCCGGGATGGTGTGGCGGTCCAGTTTCTGAGCAAAGCTCCCTTCTCCACAGTCTGAATAGTGAGGCCTTCTTCTTCTTCCTCCTCCTCCTCAATTATTGCATTGCAATTCATGTCTTCGTCCTCCAAGAACAGATTCCTTATCCCAGTCAATGCTTCTTCTTCTGCAGTTCCCCATATTGTGTCAGCTTGGTGAAAAGTTTGACCCAGATATGGTACTTGTTGATCGAGAGGGTAATAGGGTCCATGCCATGGAGGCGACCAATCATCATACTCCTGCCATGTATACTGGTATCCGAGCCTGAAAGTAGTACCATGGTGTTTCAGCTGTATCGATTTGGTAATAATCTGGAGATTGTTCCCAAGCCCTCTGCCGGGTTCATACCCCAACCATGCCAGTATGCTTTCTATTTTGCTACTCTACCATTTTTCTTTTTCAACGGCATTGACACGTTTGATGTGATGATGGGTTTCTCCTCCTAGCCTTCTTTTGTTCCCGATAACCGGGATGATTTGACTAGTGTAAATGGGGTTACTCTCGTCTTTGTGAATGTTCACCTCCTGATAGTTCCATTCAAATTTCACGGCTTGGTGTAGTGTGGAGGCATGTATCCATGGTCGGCCAAACAGAAGATTGTATGAAGCTGATATGTCAAGCACTTGGAATTCAACGTCGAACCAAGTTGGCCCCATCTGCAGACAAAGATTAATCTCTCCAATTGTGGCCCTTTGAGACCCATCGAAGGCTTTTACATTCATGTTTCCTGCCTGTATCTCATAGAAACCTTTGCCCAATCTTTTCAGAGTATCCAACGGACAAATATTGAGGCTTGAACCCCCATCAATCAAGACCCTGGCGATGAATTTGTCTTCAAATTGCACTGTGATATGCAATGCTTGGTTGTGATTCAACCCTTTAGGCAGTAGCTCATCCTCGTGGAAGATTATCTTATGACTTTCCAGCACTTGCCCTACCATATTGGCCATCTCTCCTCAGGTGATATTGTTGGGTACATAAGCTTCACTCAAAACCTTCATCAAAGCATTCTTGTGCGCCTCTGAATTTTGCAATAGTGACAGTATGGATATCTGAGTTGGGGTTTTGTTCAAATGATCAATGACGGAATATTCCCTTGCTTGTACTTTCCTCCAAAGGCCATCTTGTCATGTTTCAATGACAGGCTGCTTGGTAGTAGCATCCTTACTTGGTCCTCCCAAGTGTTCAGGTGTATAGATTCTTCCGGACCTAGTCATTCCTTGTGCAGTATCGGATTCCTCCATCTTTGCCTTTCCTTTTCACCTAGCTTCAACAACGTAATCCCAAGGTATTGCTTTTGAATTGAAAGGAGGTATGGTTGATACTGTCACTGTGAAAGGTGTGGCCACTTCCACAGGTGGAGCTACCTCTACCTTAAGTGGCACTGATGTAGTTATCTCAACTTCGATCGGTGACTGAGTCTGTACTACAATAAGAGTAAGTGTGACTGCAGGTTTAAAGTCACCGCCTTCTCGAATAAGCCCGATTGACCCCTCTAGATCCCATTCTTCATCCATCTCTATCACATGTATCCCGCCACCCCTATGATTCGGGAGAGGATTGTTGCGGACATTGGGTGAAGCTTCTTTTTCCTGTATAACCTTGTTGTCAATCAACGTCTGGATCTTGTCTTTCAATGTTCGACACTCATCAATAGTGTGCCCCTTCATACCGGAATGGTATGCACAGGTTTTGTTTGGGTTGATCCATTGGGACGGGTTTTCTACTGCCACAATGGGGATGGGGGTGACGTAACCAGCGGCTTTCAACCTTTCATATAGCTAGTCGATGGGTTCAACAATAGCAGTGTATTGTTTGGGTAGTTTGCGGTCAAAATTGGGTCGTGGTCTTGGATAATTTTGTCGAGTTGGAGGTGACTGGAAATGAGATGGTTGGGAATTATAGGTATGATAGACAGTGGCTGGTTGGGAATATCTGGGAGATGAGGGTTGATATGTAGGTGGTGGTTCTTGGTATGTGGGCAGGGGCGTTTGATATGTGGGTGGAGGTGTTTGATACATGAGTGGAGATTTTGGGCCCTGAGCCACCATTACTGCCCCAACGTCTTTCTTCTTTGATATGATGCCTGATTGTAATGCCTTGTTTGTGGCCTGTAATGCCTCAAAGTTTGTCACCATCCCGCTTTTGATACCTTCTTCAATCTTTTCCCCAAGTTTGATGATTTCAGAGAATTTATGGTTTTCAATAACCATCAACCTTTCATAGTATTGCGGATCCTATGCTCTAACGAAGAACTTGTTCATCTGTTCTTCGTCCAATGCTGGCTTAACCTTGGCCGCTTCTGACCTCCAACGAGTAGCATACTCGTGGAAAGTCTCAGTGGGCTTCTTCTTAAGATTCTGAATGTAGAAAACATCTGGTGCATTTTCTATGTTAAACCTGAATTTATCCATGAAATCGGATGTCATACTCACCCAATTGGACCATTTCTTCGGATCATGGCTGATGTACCAGGACAAAGCGTCTCCCATAAGACTCCTCATAAAAAGCTTCATCCGGATCTTTTCATCCTTTCCGACCCTGAAAAGTTTGTCATAATAGGTCCTTAGATGAACCCTGGGATCACCTGTACCATCTAACATCTCAAACTTGGGAGGTTTGTACCTCTCTGGCAGTTTTACGTCTGGCTGTATGCATAGGTCTTCATAGTTCAAACCTTCTATCCCTTTCCTCCTTCGATACCCTGAACTCATCTGGTCAACTTCTTGAGTTCCTCAGCCATGTTTTTGATGAGCAGATCCTTCTTAGCGGATTCTGGTGTATAGGAAGTTGGTTGGATAGAGTGAGGTACGGTTTCCACGTATATAAGGTTGTTTTGGTGAGTGCCAGGAGCCTGGGTGTAGTAGTGGTCATTGGTTGAGTTTTGAGGATCGGGAATGAGTTGTGGTGTGTTCTAGGGAGTGTGATAAGTGGTAGTTGGTGGGTACTGGATTGGTTGATGGTGGTGTTGTGGCGGAGTTGGTATGGGTAAGGGATTGAGATTTTGAGGTGGTGTTGCATATTGATGCTGTGCAGGAGGGTTTTGTGGATGTTGGTTTAGTGTGTTTTGGGGAGGTGCTGAGTTTTTGGTGTTTTGTTGGTTGACATCGGGGACATTCAGGGTGAGGGATAGGTTTGCCAAGTTGCGGACCTGCTTAAGTTATCCCTGTAGTTCCAGTATCTTTTGCTCTAACCTCAAAACTAAATCATTTGGTGCCGGAGTACTCCGACCATCTGAAGTTTCTGCGTTCTCAACATTCTCCTTTCGAATACCACTTAAGTCGTCCATTTTAGCTTTCCCTTTGCTCTTTGTATTACTTGGAGGAGGAGGAGGTGGAGGGCCTCTAGATCTGGTGTGATATGTTGTTGATACCAGTATGAGCGAACCAACCTTAGGGGATGGGAATAAAGAATAAAGAAAAATAAAAAGGTAAACAAGTCAGTAAGGATTCTGAGATGTTTGTAGTATTTAAACACATATTGCGGGAATGTAAATTGTGTCCTAATTTGGGAACCTTGTAGTGCCCGAGGTAGGCCTAGCGACAAATAAATTTGGAGAAATTTAGTGCCAATAATTTCCTCATTTCATTAATGTAAAATTAAACAACACAAAACGAAACTAAATAAGATAATGTTGCTAATGGCACTTGGCCTTATTACATTTAAAAGAAAAGCGAGTAAATCTAATCTACGTGGTTCCAGAAGGACCCTCTCTAGACTGGATGCTCTTGTCGATCAACTCTCCGAGCTCGTGCAGCTTCAGCAGCAGGAATGCCCTTGCCAGATGCCCTCCTTTATTTCCCTCAATATTCTGGCAGTCAGTGACCCTTTTTCTCATCTTTCCTTCCAACTCCATTAAACTATACTCCAGATATTCAGCCTTTCACTGGATTTAGCATGTCTCTCCTTCCACTCGTTAATCATTTCAATGTCGGCCTTATGCTGCTCCATATGTCTAGCTTCAGACTCACGGATTCTTTTGCGCATCTTGTTATACTTCACCTCTGCTTCAGCAACCTTGTCTATGACCCTGTTTCCTGGACCAACCTTTGGCTCAAAGACCATGGTTATGTTGTCCTCCAACTACGAAGGGTAAAGGTATGAGTGGCCCGCATGATATCAGTCCGGCTCGATAGTATCCCTCTACATAATAATCTTCAAAGTCCACATATGTTGTGCTTCATTCTTATACGGGATGGCATCACCTTGGAAATCGGCTCTGAAGTGACACATTTTAGCGACCTGTGGTATGACCTGTCTCCTGCCTGCTTATCTCATAACCCTGAGAGGAGCGTAAGGGTATATGCCCCTTAACCCAATCAACACCAAGTATGGCAAATCCTTGGATATAATGATAAACTTAACGGTAAGGAACCACTCGAACATCCACTGGACCTGATCCTCGGTCAAATTATTGAAAAGTTGTACCCATCCCACAACGTCCTCCATTTGAGCAAACATGTCTGGAATATAGTTCATTCTTTTGGGATGATGGAAGGTTATGTGATCATTCCACGACCTTCGCAGAAATTCTTGACGGTATTGTCCCTTTTGGAGATGTTCCAATAACCAGACCTGTAATAGCAAGTTGCAACCTTCGAAGAATCTGAACCCCTTCTGGCATCGCTCCAAAGCCCAGTACATGTCTGCAATGATCATAGGGACAATAGTGTATGTCTGCCCCTCGATCCCGTCCATCAGAGTTTTGGTCACCATGGCCAGCGTATGAATTCTATCCCCTTGGATTGGGAATACCAGCATGCCCAAGAAACATATAATAAACACGAAGACCCTACGATGAATCCAACCCAAGGAGGTGATTGAGTACTCATCATCAAAAATATGGTAAGAGCGACTATGACCGTATCGTTCATAAAGGAAGTCGAAGGGTATGTAGGAGTCCTTCAGACATTTCAAGTTGTCATTTTTCATCAGCCATATCATCTTTAGAAATCCCTAGCAGTGTGATTTTCAGGTGCTAACAGACCAGTGTTATCCCAAGGCAACCTAACAAATCCTCCTATTTCTTCTAGAAGGGGAGTCATTTCTATGTTCCCAAAGCGGAACACAACCCTTTCCTTGTCCCAAAACATAGTCGCAACCTCGATCAGCATTTTGTTTGGCTGAAGATCCAACAGAGAAGGCAAGTTTCCTAAGACTTGTTTCACATGGTTTTGGTCACATGAAGGAAGATCCCTCCACCAATCTAGCAAGAGTGAGGGTATGCTACCAACCATTCCTAATCTGGGGACCTCGTGCCTCATTTTTTGCAAAACAAAAGATAGTTAGGCCCTTTCCCCCTCTAGGTTCGTCTATTTTTACAGTAATGATTAGCATATTGACATTTATTTCTCCAAATTAATGCACACAATCCTGGTTACATCCGTTGGGATTGTGGAAAACCCGATGGACTTTTGGACGAGGCTTGTTTTAAAGGGTTATTATGCGGACAACATATTAACCCGGCTAGGTTTGACCATGGTGCAGGTACAATTAATCAAAGTAAGGCTGCTATAGAGGTATAGACTGGGACCCTCAAGCGGACAACTTGAGGGGGAAAGGCACAGAACCGTCGAACGCACCGCTGATCGACTAGTTTTATCGCAATTACGCCTTTCCGAATTTAAAGGGTGATATATAGGAAGAGCGCAAACACTCATCAAGCATTGCTATAGGATTGATTACGCACGAGTGGAATATGATGTTGAGCATGATTTATGCAACAATAAATAGCATGTTGTCAAGTATTTGCACGTAAAAGCAATGCGGCATTTAAGTAATTGTAAGACAATTACAAAAAAAGAAAACAAAGAGACAAGTCAATTTCAGGAAAATGAAGAAATCATAAATTCTTGAAAGTAGTTAAATTCAAATAAGGGGAAAGGGTACACGGGATAAAGCATGCTTAGACTAATTCACAAAAATAAGTTCGTTATGGTAAGAGCCTAAAATATCCCTAGCAGAGTCGCCATGTTGTCGCGCCCCCTTTTTCCTTCGCGGGAGTTCGGGTTTCAACGTTCATGGGGGAATAACTCGTTTCCTTTTAGGAATTGGGTGTTTGAAGATCTCTACCTAACAGATTATGGTGCGTTAGGGCACCTAGAGTAATTAACTCATGTAACTAGTTTGCATTACCAGAGATTAGGGTAAGGGCTCGAAATAACCTTGAGGAGAAGGTGTTAGGCACCCCTCGCGGTCCACAACAGTGGGTCCCGGCCGAACTTAAACTATGTGAATTAGTCCCTTTAACAAGTAAACAGTTTCAACACGCATTTGCAAATAAAGGTAGTTTTCACATTAAAAATACATATATTGTCACGACCCAAACCGATGGTCCGCGATGGGCACCTGGTACCTTACTCAATCGAGTACCAACGTAACATATCTTTCTTATTACATTATCATATACACATGACATACGGGCCTAATAGGGCAACGTGATCTTTTATAAACTCAAAACATAGGCCGACAAGGCCGTACAATCTTTCACGTACAAGACATATGTCTACAAGCCTCTAAGAGTACATAAATGTCATAAAGGTCGGGATAGATTCCCGCCATACCAAACAATACACATCTAAATCATACTAACCAAATAAGCAACTCTGAAGCAAATGGAGAGCACCAACATCTTCCGCTGAACTGATAGCCTACTTGGAGGGCTCTCGACCTGTCTATCGGGACCTGCGAGCATGAAACGCAGCGTCCCCAGGCAAAAGGGATGGCAGTACGAATAATGTACCGATATGTAAGGCACATAAATAAGTACATAAGAGACATGGAAGAAATATAGAGTACACGACTCAACCTGTAAGTCTGAATAACTTTGTAAATCATAAATTACTTTTAGCATCATCCATATGCGTATGAATGTCATGTCGTGCATAGGTACATGTTTCATAACATTATCAGCCTCTGAGGGCATCCTATCATATCATATTGGCCACTGTGGGCAAAATCATTATCGTATACCAGCTGATCATGTGGTGGTGCGTATGTAACGCCATAACCTTTCTCATATCCCATATACATACATATATACGCGTATATAACGTTGTTTGAGTACATACATATATATGCCATTGAGGGCATCCCATCATATCGTCTCGGCCACTGTGGGCACATCATCAACATATACTAGCTGATCAGGTGGTGGTATGTATATAACGCCGTAACCTTTTTCCATATCCCATATACATATATTTACATATATACGCGTATATAACGTCATCTGGTCATGGATCAATGTACATGTATAAATGAATGCAATGCATGAGAAGTACATCAATAAAATCTCTCGAAATGTCATAAGACCATTATGCCTTTGAATAATATCATGAAGTAAACTTTATCAACTTACGTATTTTCTGAGACCCATGAATAGACGATAGAATATTGTGACACATGGAAATTCAACAACATAGATATCTCTAATACTTCTATGAATAGAGTCATTCATGGAATTTGTGCATACGTTTCGTTCGTATCTTATGGATCATGCCAAAAGAAAGAAGGGATAACCTTAACATACCTGAGTCAATTCTTTTGACAATCCCTCTAACACACGTCAATTGCGACAACACGTATTGGCAGATAAGTAGGGGGAAATCCGTATGCAATCTCTGATTTTAAAAGGGCTTACAAAATACACAAAAAGAACACAAGTGGAATGTCAATGCAAAATAGCAGTGATACGACATCCACATTGTCGAATGGGAATCCTGACATGGGCTTTGCTTCATTCTTCTTGATAAAGAATTTGGACACTGGAAAGGAGTTCACTGTCAAAGAGTCCAACGAACAAGGAATGTGGAATAAGATTAGTGATCTTCAAATAGGAAGGCAGCTTACCATGGATGAATTTGAGAAATATGTGGGATATTCTCCTGTTATAAAGGAAATAATTTTGTATATATCATGTTCAAAAGGTTTAAATATGTATAAATCTTGTTAAATGTTCTAAAATGGTGACACCATACCATGTATTATATTAGTCATTAGTAACTTTTAAACTCATGGCTGCCACGTTAAAGGCAAGACTCTCAAACTTATCCAATTTTTTTGTAATTAATTAATAATTTATTAATTTCCCATTAACCAATTACCCACATAATTATCTCAAATTACTAATGATACTACTTACTTTTAACATACCTTATACACCTTATTATTATGTCCATGGGGTACCCTGTATGGTACTAGTCCATAAATACCAGGTATTTTAGTTCGGGCCGTATTTTATCCCAAAATGCCAAACCTCGATGAAATTCATTTTCTTTAACTTTCTTTCCCTCTCAACTTCACGAATTTACTCATCACTTATTTAAAATAGCATAATGTTTATAATCTCAAAATAATCCCATTCCCAAACTTACGTTGATTAACTTACGACGAAATTTTAACATACGAAAATGCGAGATGTACTATCTCATATCTGAGCTTTCACCAATTTTCTTATGGCATACTTTTACGTACGAAAACATGGGGTGCAACATATATGATCAAGGAAACTCAGATAATGAAAATAAGAGAGGTTTGGACAGCTTACACATGTATATGTAAAGGAGAGGAAGTTTATAGAATTTAAACACATAGGGGAATTGGGAAAGGGAAGTCCTAAGTTGATTAGCCTACAGGATCATACCCATGCAATGCCCGTTAATCACTCCTCAATGAGAGGGGCTACACATTGCATTAGCGCATAAGTCATCATATCCTTTTACTACCCATTACCCTCCCCTTAGTAGTTATATAAGTATGTTCAATTAACGACCCCCTAAGCGTGCTACTACCCGTCCCTTCCTTATGGTCCTGGAGGAATTTTAGGACCTCTAAAGCTGGGCAGTTCTAGACAACCTAAGGTTTTTAAAAGGTAAAAATCTAGGCAACAAGCAAATAACATGTAGGACAGGCAAATAGGGACAAACAATTAGAAGACTCATGTTTACCTCCGCACGTATATAGGCAAACAAACAGCAAGTCTAAAACAGAGATTGTGAAGTAGTTCAGAAATCCTAAGAACATGATATCTGGATGAATGTTACAGATTCAGAATATGCATAAAGAAAGGGGTAGAACCCTAACCAGTTTGCCTACTGGTTTTAGAGCCTGTTAAGCTTAAGCACAATCAAACACAGTTTCTAGTTTATGCATATATATAGAGACAGATAACCTAAGGCTTGCCTAGGTAGGGGACTGTTGGCAATCGCAATTACAGGGGATGATTAACAATTTAAGAAATTGTTCAAGCTACAAACATGCTATTCTAGATGACACAGATTATAACAGGCGTTTAATTTTATTTTAAGACATGACATCTAAGTGTGAGGCTGCTTAACCTTTTTCATAGCCAAATATTTATTTAGTCGAAATGGACATGTTCAATAAAATGCAAACAGAGTTCCTAAAGACATGATATCTAATGCATACAGGAATGTTAGCCTTATTACGACAGGATTATTAGCCTAGGAGCATGATCTCTAAGTGACAATACTTGTGCAAGATTAAAGTATAAGATACGTGACATATAGTATGCTGAAGCAATAAGTATAAATACCCTAAGAACAGGCTATCTAATGCACAAGTTCAATGGGGTTTAAATGCAAACAGAACAATCCTAGAACATGGCTTCTAACACAGATTTGCAGAATAAATCCTATAGCATGTTTTCTACCCATTTTACCCACAGTACCAAACAACTACCCTCCCCTTTAGCTAGTCACCCCAATATCTGTTTACAATTAATTATTACAGACCAATAATTGAATAAAATTACATAAATAAAATGTAAATTAAGCTATAGGGAGCCTGAAGTACGCCCAAAGCAAACCCTGGTGTACCAAGCCTCAAGTAATCTCAAATGCCAAGGATTTCATAGCCCAATTCATGCTCAGGTGTGTCAGAGTTCCCTAAGGACCTTAAGGATCCTGGTCAATGCTCACACCCGGACTTTCCTCAAATAAAAACTGATTATGTGCAGCGTGGAAGAGCCAGCCCTAATATGCCAGAGTTTAGAGAGATCTCAAGGATCTCTTAGCAGTGCACATACCAGAGGGGCAAGACTTAATAATCTAAGAGTAAATGAGAGTGCATAATTTTGAAAAGGGTTTTGGTAAACAGTATAGAGAGGACTCTTAGAGGTGAAAAGATTTTCTGAAAACCAGTACTAATTTGGTGGTAAAACAGCTTGAGAAAAGTATGAAAACACTTTGAAATCAAACACAAATCACATAACAACCCTATTCAGAAATACTTGGCAAGCAGGTTCCACACAAGGAGAGAGGGGTTGGGGATACATAGAATACACCTTAGTGTATAGTGGGGAAAAGAAGCAAATAGATGTACAGAATACTAAGTTAGTTACAAGGGTAGGTGATTGAGAACTAATGTGATTCTGTCCAAATTTGTACAACTGTAGCTTGTATGGACATAACTTGATGTAGGAAGCTCCAAGTTAAGAACGGTTTAGCTCATTAGAATCTAGACTTCAATATCTTTAATCATGATGAATTTTGTAGCACAATTTGATCTACACTTGAACAGATTAATATTTGAAGTTGGGCCATTGTTCGAACAGTTTTGTGAATGTTGGATAGCATTAAATATCACTCCTTCCCTACAATTCTCCCAAAGTATTCACCAAATGTTGCATGCCTACAAAAATAAAAACACACTCAAAGTAATATATTCTAAAAATAAAGTATTACAAAATATATTATTAAGAGAGATATAAAATAGTTAATCACAAGTTAGCTCATCACCATTTGATTAAGAATCATGAGTAACTCCATTTTGGATCACTTGAGATACGTGTATAAATTTTGGATTCTCATCTACACCTATGACTTCTGATCTCATGTCAAGTCACTTCTTTACCAACCCATGCATTACTTTTTGAGCTTTTCTAGCTTTAGCTCTTGTGACTGGTCCAGATAATAAATATATATCCTTGATTGCAATTTCATCGAGCGTGCTTGTATCATTCTCCCGGTCTTCAAAATAATTCGTCCTCAAATCTTCACCTACATCAAAGGGAGAAAGATCAGAGACACTAAAAGTCATACTTACTTGATACTCACCTGGCAAGTCGATTTTATATGCATTATTATTGATTTTTTCCAAGACTTGGAATGGTCCATCTCCATGTGGATGCAGCTTGGTCTTTATTTTAGCTGGAAATCTTTCTTTTCTCATGTGTACCCAAATCCAATCTCCTGGTTGAAAGGTCACACGTTTTCTTCCTTTGTTTGCTTTCGATGCATACTGTCCATTTTTCTTTTCAATTTGTTGTTGTGTTTTTTTGTGGATTTTCTTCATCATCTCAGCTTTCCTGTTACCATCTAAGCTAACCAACTCTTTTACAGGTAAAGGAACCAAATCTAATGGTGTCAAAGTATTAAAACCATTCACAACTTCAAACGGAGAAAAGCCTGTAGAAGAATGCATTGTTCTATTATACACAAATTCAACAAGAGGTATACAATCTTCCCAACAAGAACCTAACGTTCTATTAACCACTTCTGTTTGACCATCAGTTTGGGAATGACAAGAAGTAGAAAATAATAATTTTGTTCCCAACTTACCCCACAAAACCCTCCAAAAGTGGCTAAGAAACTTTGCATCTCTATCGCTCACAATAGTTTTAAGAATGCCATGCAACCTAACAACATCCCTAAAGAACAAATTAGAAACATGAGTAGCATCATCAGTTTTGTGACATAGTATAAAATGAGCCATTTTAGAGAATCTGTCAACAACAAATAATATACTATCCATCCCCATATTTGACCTAGGTAGTCCTAACACGAAGTCCATAGACAAATCAACCCAAGGTCCACTAGGTACAGGTAAAGGTGTGTACAACCCATGAGGCAAGAGTTTGGACTTTGCTTGCTGACACGATATGCATTGGACACAAATTCTTTCTACGTACCTACGCATATAAGGCCAAAAGAAATGTTCATGCAATATATCCAAAGTCTTTTAAACACCAAAATGCCCCCATCAAGCCTCCAGAATGGGCTTCTTTTACTAGTAACTCTCTTATAGAACACATAGGAATACATAGTTTACCTTCTCTGAATAAATAGCCTTCGTGTCTATAATATTTACCAAAAGAAGTATCTCCGCATGATTCAAATATTTGACAAAAATCATGAGTTTTACAATATAATTCTTTAATATGTTCAAATCCCAATAACTTAGATGTAAGAGTTGACAGAAGGGCATACCTATGAGATAGTGCATCAGCAGCTATATTTTCCTTACCTTGCTTGTATTGAATCACATAAGGAAATATTTCTATAAATTAAACCCACTTGGCATGCCTTCGGTTGAGATTTCCTTGGCCTTTCAAATGCTTCAAAGATTCATGGTATGTCCGAAGCACGAACTCCTTAGGCCAAAAGTAGTGTTGCCAGGTCTCCAACAACCTCACCAATGCATAAAGCTCTTTATCATATGTTGAATAATTCAATGTAGCTCCTCCAAGCTTTTCACTAAAGAAAGCAATTGTCTTTTGATTCTGCATCAGTACAGCACCTCTCTCGATTCCTGATGCATCACACTCAACCTCAAAAGCTTTGTCAAAATCTGGCAATTGCAATAATGGAGCAGAACAAAGTTTTTCTTTCAACAAATTAAAGGCATTCTCTTTTTCCTTTCTCCACGTAAAACCCCTATCCTTCTTTATGACCTCAGTCAATGGTGTTGCAATAGAGCTAAAGTCCCTAACAAACCTTCGATAGAAACTAGCTAAACCATGAAAATTTCGCACCTCGGTCACAGAAAAGTATAGTGATGAAGTATTGTGTGACGTTGTGCAGGCAAGCATGTCATATTTTTCTCGGCCGACCATGACAATTTGATTGGAAAGCAATGCATGATGGTTACAAGAATAGATATTTATTTGAAAAAGATGGAAGGAAGGTGACACTTTCACCTTTAAAACTAAAACAAGTTTTTGAAGATAAAATGAAGTTGAGAGATTCTCATGGGAATAAGGAAAAAGAAAAACAAAAGAGAATAAGAAAAAGAAGAGAAAAAAATAAATGAGAGAGAAAGAAAAGATGATTTTGTGAATATTGAGAGACCCAATTATCAACAAAAAAAAGAGGGAAGAGAAAATGAAAAACATTTGTGAGGAAAAAGAAGATGAAGTAAAAGAGAGCAAAATAAGCCTATATGCAAAATCCAGAGAGTGTATGAGTTCTTACAAATCTAGGTCACAACTTGTGGTTCTTTTGTATAAGGGATCTTATTTGAGCGCTAATGAACTAACCAGTCCTTTGCCTAGTGTTGCTTCTTCTCTTTTGCAGGAATTTAAGGATATCTTTCCTGAGGATGCCACCAATTCGAGGAATTGAACATCAGATTGATCTCATCCCAGGAGCATCTATTCCAAATAGGCCAGCTTATCAAAGCAACCCCAAGGAGACAAAAGAGTTACAGAGGCAAGTAGAGGAGCTTTTAGCAAAGGGATACATCCGTGAAAGTATGAGTCCATGTGCAATGCCAGTGCTTTTAGTGCCAAAGAAGGAAGGAACTTGGCGAATGTGTGTTGATTGCCGAGCCGTTAACAAGATAACGGTAAAGTATCATCATCCCATACCTAGACTAGATGATATGCTTAATGAATTACTTGGTTCATGCATATTCTCTAAAATTGATCTTAAAAGGGGATATCACCAAATTCGTATGAAACTTGGTGACGAATGGAAGACTGCATTCAAAACTAAGCATGGTTTGTATGAATGGATGGTGATGCCTTTTGGATTAACTAATGCATCTAGAACTTTCATGCATTTAATGAATCATGTTTTACGTGCTTATATTGGAAAGTTTGTTGTGGTTTATTTTGATGACATCCTTATTTATAGCAAGTGTCTTGATGAACATGTAAAGCATTTAAAATGTGTTTTGGAAGTGCTTAGAAAAGAAAGATTGTATACTAACTTGAAAAAGTGCACATTTTGTATGGATAAGGTAATCTTTCTTGGGTTTGTTGTCAGTAGTAAAGGGATTGAGGTAGGTGAGGAAAAGGTGAAGGCTATCAAGGATTGGCCAACTCCAAAATCTGCGATCAAGGTGCGAAGTTTTCATAGTTTAGCTAGTTTTTATCGAAGGTTTATTTGGGACTTTAGCTCTATTACAACACCATTGACTGAGGTAATAAAGAAGGATAGGGGTTTTACGTGGAGAAAGGAACAAGAGAATACCTTTAATTTATTGAAAGAAAACTTTTGTTCTGCTCTATTATTGCAATTGCCAGATTTTGACAAAGCTTTTGAGGTTGAGTGTGATACATCAGGAATCGGGATAGGTGTTGTACTGATGTAGAATCAAAATCCAATTGCATTCTTTAGTGAAAATCTTGGAGGAGCTACACTGAATTATTCAACATATGATAAGGAGCTTTATGCATTGGTGAGGTCGTTGAAGACCTGGCAACACTACCTTTGGCCTATGAGTTCGTTCTTCAGACAGACCATGAATCTTTGAAGCATTTGAAATGCCAAGGAAAGCTCAACCAAAGGCATGCCAAGTAGGTTGAATTTATAGAAACATTTCCTTACGTGATTCAATACAAGCAAGGTAAGGAAAATATAGTTGCTGACGCACTATCTCGTAGGTATGCCCTTCTGTCAACTCTTACATCTAAGTTGTTGGGACTTGAACATATTAAAGAATTGTATGCTAAAGATCATGATTTTTGTCAAATATTTGAAGCATGTGGAGATACTTCTTTTGGTAAATATTATAGACACGAAGGCTATTTATTCAGATAAGGTAAACTATGTATTCCTATGTGTTCTATAAGAGAGTTACTAGTAAGAGAAGTTCATTCTGGAGGCTTGATGGGGCATTTTGATGTTCAAAAGACTTTCGACATATTGCATGAACATTTCTTTTGGCCTCATATGCGTAGGGACATCGAAAGAATTTGTGTCCAATGCATATCGTGTCAGCAAGCAAAGTCCAAACTCTTGCCTCATGGGTTGTACACACCTTTACCTATACCTAGTGGACCTTGGGTTGATTTGTCTATGGACTTCGTGTTAGGACTACCTAGGTCAAAAATGGGGATGGATAGTATATTTGTTGTTGTTGACAGATTCTATAAAATGGCTTATTTCATACCATGTCACAAAACTGATGATGTTACTCATGTTTCTACTTTGTTCTTTAGGGATATTGTTAGGTTGCATGGCATTCCTAAAACTATTGTGAGCGATAGAGATGCAAAGTTTCTTAGCCACTTTTGGAGGGTTTTTTGGGGTAAGTTGGGAACAAAATTATTATTTTCTACTTCTTATCATCCCCAAACTGATGGTCAAACAGAAGTGGTTAATAGAACGTTAGGTTCTTTACTGCATGCTGTGATTACAAGGAACTTGAAAAGTTGGGAAGATTGTATACCTCTTGTTGAATTTGCATATAATAGAACAGTGCATTCTTCTACAGGCTTTTCTCCGTTTGAATTTGTGCATGGTTTTAATCCTTTGACACCATTAGATTTGGTTCCTTTACCTGTAAAAGAGCTGGTTAGCTTAGATGGTAACAGGATGTCTGAGATGATGAAGAAAATCCACAAACAAACACAACAACAAATTGAAAAGAAAAATGGATAGTATGCATCGAAAGCTAACAAAGGAAGAAAACATGTGACCTTTCAACCAGGAGATTGGGTTTGGGTACACATGAGAAAAGAAAGATTTCCAACTAAAAGAAAGACCAAGCTGCACCACGTGCAGATGGACCATTCCAGGTCTTGGAAAGAATCAATGATAATGCATATAAAATTGACTTGCCAAGTGAGTATCAAGTAAGTACGACTTTTAATGTCTCTGATCTTTCTCCCTTTGATGTAGGTGAAGATTTGAGGACGAATTATTTTGAAGACCGGGAGAATGATACAAGCACGCTCGATGAAATTGCAATCAAGGATCTATATTTACCATCTGGACCAGTCACAAGAGCTAAAGCTAGAAAAGCTCAAAAGGTAATGCATGGGTTGGTAAAGAAGCTACTTGACATGAGATCAGAAGTCATAGGTGTGGATGAGAATCTAAAATTTATACACGTATCTCAAGTGATCCAAAATGGAGATACTCATGATTCTTAATCAAATGGTGATGAGCTAACTTGTGATTAACTATTTTGTATCTCTCTTAATAATATATTTTGTAATACTTTATTTTTAGAATATATTACTTTGAGTGTGTTTTTATTTTTGTAGGCATGCAACATTTGGTGAATACTTTGGGAGAATTAGAGCAAAATGAGTGATATTTAATGCTATCCAACATTCACAAAACTGTCCGAACAATGGCCCAATTTCAAATATTAATCTGTTCAAGTGTAGATCAAATTGTGCTACAAAATTCATCATGATTAAAGATATTGAAGTCTAGATTCTAATGAGCCAAATCGTTCTTAATTTGGAGCTTCCTACATCAAGTTATGGCCATACAAGCTACAGTTGTACAAATATAGACATAATCACACTAGTCCACTTCAAAATGATAGAATGGACAACAAAAGAATATCCATGATGAATTCAGAGAATGGTCATTCAGGGAGACGTTTCCCTAAAGCAAGCAGTATGAGCAAAGTTAAGCTTAAGGGATTGCATGTGCCAGTTACACTAAGTGTCACCATCGCGAGTGGGGAATTTTGTATCCTTGGTACAGAAGGATTAATTCAAGGTGAGTAAGGGTCATTGATAATGTGAAAGGACGCCAAAGATGAAGATGAAAAATATCCATAGGTAGGTCGTCACAGCTCCAAGTCTTGGTATTCCCCAAAAAGGGGGGAATATGGAATGATAAAGGAAGAATGCGATAAAATTAAGAAAGGGATGAGATTGCACTTATCCAAATGTTACAGATATGCCATGATTCCAGAACGTTATGTAAGAACAACGTCAAAAAAAAGGAAGTAAGGGTTCCTGCCCGGGATGTTATTGATAGATAAGGAGTCAGTACGTGAGGTAAGTTAAGACAAGGAAATAACCCAAAAAAGATCATGTGAAATATGAATATGAGAATGGGCCGACGAGTAGTTAGTAGTTGATTCAGGAAGAGCCTAGTCATGACTAGATAAGAAGTTACAGATAAATCAGTGGATAACGCGAGATAAATGTAGTAAACCCCAACATGGAGAATTCAGCCACGCAGTAATATCATTATAATACTTGAGATGTATTCAAATAGGAGTCGGGATAGTTAAAAGTACCGTATGAGTGTTATGGGGATAAAAAAAAGTGCCACTGGGAAGGCAGTCAAAATATCATTTCAGAAGCAATCTTACAAGTACAATGGCACAGAGGTAAGCAACTATGGATGATTATAGGCAAGGAAGGACATCAAAAGGTCTATAATAGGCTCATGGCTTTACGAGAGTCAAGGGTCCTCCCTAAGTACTACAATGAAAGACTAGCTGAGGAAATAAGGAAGAAGGATTCAACCTAAGCACAACGGCCTAAAGAAGAGATGGTCTTATAACAGCAATCTCACAACAAAAATTGTATGCACTCCAAAAGACAGTGGTACCTACCATGGCTAATGAGCGGGTAGTAAAACCAAAAGTAGTATTTGAGACCGTATGAGTTGCACAAAAATTTTGGCATGCGTGAGAACTCAGATAAGCTAAGTATGCACACAACAAGGGGGCAAAAAGACTAGGAAAAGCAATTGCTTACATTTGAAGAAAGCTGAAATGGAACGAAAGGAATTATTCGATTCATGATCCAGTGTTAGTGACGCACTTAAGAGTTTGGAATTTTATACATGCAGCATATACAACCGTAGAAGATTACGATATAAGTTAAAAGAAAGAATTGAGCTCAGGTCATAGACAAAGGATTTAATATTTTATCATGGATATTCCTCAGCACCCATGAAAGGCTAAACATAATAACTAATACCATGAACTGCAGATCGGGAGGTAGCTTAAGCCTACATAAAGGATAATCAAAAGGAGGAGGAAACTAAAGAGTTACATCAACGAAGTAAATCAGGGATCTAATTATTGGACCTAGAAAATTATAGAAATCGTGATTAAGAACATTGCAGAATTAATCTAATATCAAGGTACAAAAGAGATTGTACAAAAACTATATTTTATAACGGCTCTACAATAAAGCCAGTTAAAAGAAGTACCAGCCTCATAAGAAGTCAGTATGAAGCTCCCACCATATTGTATATGTACTAGCGATGTAGGTATTATAATATTGCTTCAAGTTATGGACGTGAATTATACCTATGCGGAAGGGAGATCATGAAAGAGATAGAAGATACGATGCGAGGAAGGTAATAACGTACGAGATACTCAAGGGTAGAAGATCGTGAATAGTCTATACTTCAGATAGAAGATTAAAGGTGTTGGGATTCAGTATCCAGGAATGATAGCAGCGTCGTCAGTGGCATACCTTCCAGCCTATGGTTTCTAGGTATCGAGAGATCTAGCCAAGAGAGTAAAGAAGAGTTAGAGACGATGTGATATCTCGCTGGATGTTCTAGAATAACCTAAGGAAATCAAGGGTGCAAGCAAGTTGAAGAAAGGTTGTGAATAGTATAAATAGATACGTAGAGGTCGCAAGCTAAAGTATAGTAAAGTGACGAGGTTTTATGACATGAGTAAGGATGAGAAAGGGCGAGTAAGAAGGTGATGATAATGGATAAGTTCTCGGGATTAAGCCCATAAAAACAAAAGAGCCAATGGGTTCTCTAAGTTATAGAAGGCCCAGTGTAGCCTGGATAAACTCAAAAGAATCTAAGACTAGTAGCATTTAGAAGAAATGGAATGCTGACCTGGTAATGAAATGAGGGTGTAATTATGACAGATAGAAGATGACGTTTGGGCCTTTGATTGAACAATGATTTGAAGAAACAAAAGAGGAGGAGAAGAGGTTTCGCAGGCGGCACAAGATTAGAATACCCCCATAAGGTGAATCACATCGAGATACTATGAAATACGATTACGGAAATCACTTCAAATATTCCTCGATGCAACGTAAGCCCTAGTGGCAAGGTTTTATGTTAGAAGTTTCAAATTATCAGTGATATGTTGTAGATCAATATTGAGGCAAATCATAATGGATGGACAAAAGTCACAAAGTATAAGCTGACATTAGGTCGTCATTCTTAAGATGAACAGTGATGAGGAAGAATTAAAGGATTTAGACTTATGCATATAGGATAACTAACGAGAGTAAGCTGGAATTTGGTAGCAGACCTCAGCAATGATAAATCGAAGTAAGAGTTACGGTATAACATGTCCTATCTTCATGCAGTAAAGTCATATGGATGGATAAACGAATCTATGAAATAAGGTATAGTAATATTTGTAAGTTCAACAAAGTACCGAGTGAAGAACTTCAGTATATCTATGGATGCCCATAGGGACATCTTGTCAAGCTACGTATATGTTCACAAAGTGAGGCCTAGAGATGGGCTAAAAGCTGGAGGAAAAAGGAGAGAAGAATCGCATAGGCGTATTTACAAAGTCAGAATCATACATACTACATGATAAAGGTAGCAACCGCTACAAGATTGGAAAAATTCCGACCACGAGTCGTAATGTAAGAGGCTTAGAGGGGGAATGCCCTGGCCTTTAGAATTATTCACAAAACAATTGCCAAGATGGCAAGGAGAGTACTAAAGTATTCAGAAGACATAAGTCATGAAAATAATAAGTGCATCAGTCAACATTCGAAGACGAATGTTCCAAATGGAGGAATGATGTTACACCCCATATTTTCGTACGTAGAAGTACGCCATAAATAAATTGATATAAGTTCGGAAATAAGATATTACATTCCGCATTTTCGTACGTTAATCAATGTAAGTTCAGGAATGAGATTTATTTTGGTATTATAAGTATTACACTATTTCAAACAAGTGATAAGTAAATTCGTGAAGGTAAGAGGGGAAGGAAGTCAAAGAACATGAATTTTCATCCAAGTTTGGCATGTTAGGATAAAATACGGCCTGAGCTAAAATACTCGGTATTTATGGACTAGTGTCATACGAGGTACCACATGATCATGATAGTAAGGTGTATAAGGTGTGTGAAAAGTGAGTAGTATTTTAAGTAAATTGAGATAATTCTTAATTATGCGGGTAATTGGGTAATTATTGATTTTAGTGAAAGATTAACTAATTAATTAAGCATATTTTAATAATATTGATTAATCACCTAATGGGCAGCCAAGTGGTCTTGATTTAAAGCCCAAGTGACGACTCATTAGCCACAAAAACAAGGTGGCATGTTAGGGGCTTTAGGCTAAAGCTTAGTCATCACCTAGTGGGGCCCACACTCACCAAAGTTTAAGACATTCCTCTAAATCACTTAAAGAGATTTGATATCTATACAACATTAAGGAGTAAGACTTAAATCAATTCATACAAGGATTGATGAAGGTAGTAACGTGAATCTGTTGAAACACAATTTCAAACGAGACTTCTTAGCAACGGGATTTTTGTAATTCTATAAAAGCACGGTGCAATCTTTCTCAAGAATATCATATGGATTTTTTCCTACTCTAGGTATGTTAAGGCTAAGCTTTTTCTTCATTTTGGTATGATCTCGTCATTACACAAGTTTGGTAACGAGGTATAAAGAAAAATTCTTATCCCAAAATTTACGTATATTTTGTTGTCTCGCAAGTTACATATATTTTTCTAGTTTTGTAAGTTACAATATTCTCCTTATCAGGACTTTATATTTAATTGAGTATTTTTCTCTTCTAGTCAAGAGAGCATAGAGTTTATATATACAGTATTAAAAGTATTTTCATTACCATCAAGCTTTAATCGATAGGTAGGCCCCTATTGGGCAACCTCTGATCAGATGGTAAGTTATATACCTATCCTACTTTGGCCGAGCTCCTATGAGCGAGCCTAGTTGGTCGAGATACAGAGCCTAGTATGGCCGAGTGCCTATGAGCGAGCCTACTACGGCAGAGCAGTTATATATATATACCGAGCCTTATAGGGCCGGACAGCTATTTTACTTACTATATTGAGAGAGCTGAGTCAATATCAGCAGGTAAGCATATCTTCAGATTATCTTTGACTTCCAGCTACTTGCAGTTATTATATTATCGGTTCAGCTTTCAGTTTTCAGTATATTGCCTTACATACTCGGTACATTATTTCGTACTGACATCCCTTTTCTGGGGGCGCTGCATTTCATGCGTGCAGGTTCAGATAGACAGACTAGTAGACCTCCTCATTAAGTGTTGCCCGAGTTCAGCTTGATCGGTAAGCTCCATGCCTTTTGGAGTTGTCGGGTCTAGAGCTTTATGTACATCTTGTATATATATATATATATTATGAGTAGGTCGGGGAATTGTTTCGATCACAGTATATCCATCAGTAGAGGCTTGTAGACATATCCTGTCAGTTAGTGCAGTATGTTGGGCTTGTAGGCCTTGTATATATATTTGGTTGGTTTGTCAGCTGTAATAATTATGATGGCCTTGTCAGCCAGTTTTATATTGACATATAGTCAGCATTCGCAGTTGTCTTGCAATGTGGCCCATGGCCAAAGTATGACATCATATGTTCAGAGTCCCTTAGTTGCAAGTTGGTATGTAAGAATAGGTGAGGCACCAGGTGCTGGTCTCGCCCCCGGTTTCGGGGCGTGATAGTCCACCATGCTCTTGGCCTGCGCTAGGGTGGCTTCACCATCAGCCTTGTATTGGGTCGCACTAGCCTGATCCTTGATATTAGTCGTGGCTACCTCAGATCTGGCCACCTCGAGCTCTTTGGCCAAGTTGGCTGAATGGCCACCTCGCAGACCGAAGCTGAGACTCGGGCGAATCCAGCTCTACTTGGACAACCCCTTTCTGTGCAGCCAATATGTCCATACATCCCTTGAACTCTTCAGCCTCGGCTCACACTTTATCTATTTTCCTTTGGAAGTCCTTGATTTGTGTGAGCCTCTGTTGGACCTGTAGAATTGGATCGTTAGTTGTTATCTCCAACTCATCCTCACTATCATGAAGGACTCGGAATACCTGTTCGGCCATCTCGGCATGTTTATCTCGGGTCGTTACCAAGTCTTCTTGCAGTTTCTCACTGAGAAGCCTGTAGGAATCGCATTTCTCGGTAAGGACCTCAACCTCGGCCTTGCGCTCCTCTCAGATTCGAAGAAAAGCCTCATGATGCAACACTGAAGCCTACAAGGAAAGGAGAAAATATTAGAAATATCTACGATTCAAAGTCATAAAGAGATAAGGGAATGACCCTCGAACTTACCCGGTTTAGAGCATGATGGGCTTCGAAACAAGCAAGCAACTTCCGCTTCATCCATCTTGGCTTGGTCCTCTTCAGTGACCAAGCATCGAAGATAACTAGCCACCCAAATGGGGGCAGAGAAAACTCGAGCATCCTCCGGGACCGAGATGATGACTGGCCACTTACGCCCGGGATCGACACTAGGGGCCGGAAATTGGTTGGTCAGTTTAAAGCTCAAAGAAGCCTCACTCGAGCTCTTCCTCGGTACGTCCAAATCACCTGGATTGGTGACATCTTCTACCTTAGTGAAATAACCTTGAAAGAAATATAGCTCTCCATGAGCTCCCCCCTTCTCCCCGTGCCCCCCTCCTGTGACAAGTCTCCACAGCTTGAGCATCACGTATTATTGAGTCAGGAATTGGAGGGAACAGGGAGAGCTTGTTACATCTCACGATTTTCGTACGTTAAAAATTTCGTTTTCAGTTAACCGACATAGAATCGGGGATGAGATCATCTTGACGTTAACGTATTTACGCTATTTATAACAAGCGATAAATAAGTGTTATGAAGGATAAAGGGGTACACGGATTAAAGAAAACGAGTTTCGTTGAAAATGGTCAATTTGGAATAAAATACGGGTCGAGCGATAATACCCGATATGACCATGGTAGTATAATATATAAAGTATATATGAAGTATTTTAAAAAAATAAATAGAATTTTAAGTAATTTGTGGTAAGTTTTAAATTATGCGGGTAATTGATTAATTACCGGGTAACAGGACATTACCCGGTTAACTAATAAGTGGATAAAAACTTAATAAAATAAAAAACCCCACCCCACGTGGCAAGAAGCCAGGAAATTGAAGGTGACTAAGTGGTCACTTTTGGCCGGATAGCTAATTAGGAAATGACTAAGAGTTTAGTCTTAGCAAATCAGACTAGTGGCCATTATTTTGAGGACTTTGCAATTTAAAGAATAGAACATTGTTCTTGCTCTTGGAAAATTCAATTCCAAACGTTGGCCATTAGGAACAGAATATAAACAATAGAAAATTCCAAACTTTGCATTTAAAGTCTTATCTCTTTTCAACAATAAGAACAAATAACGTTGGGAGCTAACTACACCAAGACGTGAAAAGCAGAACAATTTCGTTCCAAGAATTTCGAAGAATTCAAGCAAATCTCGTTCAACATATTTCACTGAAGCAGAAGCTTCATTTTATTCCAATAATTTCAGGAACAGGTATGTTAAGGTACTCCCTTCTTTCTTTTGGCGTGGTCCAAATTTTACTAAAGAAACGAGCAAATACATAGTTTTTATAAATTACTCTATTCATAGAAATAGTAGGGGTGTCTATATTTCTTGATTCCACATGAGAAATATTATTATCTTCTGTTCATGGGTCTCAGAATAATATGCAGTTGAAAAAGCTTATCCGGAAGGAATATTAAGATTATTACGTATTTTTCATGCATTTCACTCATGTGCATTGACCCATGGCCAGATGGTGTTATATACACATATATATGTAAATATATGTATATAGAATATGGGAAAAGGTTACGGCGTTATATACGCACCACCACCTGATTAGCTGGTACATGATGATGTTGCCCACAGTGGCTGAAATATGATTCAAACGGCATTATATACGCGTATATATGTATTTATATGTATATGGGATATGAGAAGAGGTTATGGCGTTATATACGCACCATTACCTGATCAGCTGGTATATGTTGATGATGTTGCCCACAATGGCCGAGACGATATGATGGGATGTCCTCAGTGGCTTGATGATATTATATACACCATACCTACGCATGGCACGACATTTATACGCATGTGCATGATATTATAAACGTTTCAAAATTTACAGAGGTGTTCAGATTTAAAGGTATTTATGTATTCCATGTTTCATCTATGTCTTTTACGTACTTATTTTCATACCTTACGTACTCAGTACATTTTTCGTACTGACACCTTATTTCACGGGGCCTGCGTTTCATGCCCGCAAGTAGGCAAGCTGACGGTCCCCCTTCTTAGGATTCTTGATCAGCAAGAGTTGGCGTGCTCCACTTGATTCGGAGCTCCTTTTTGTTTGGTACGATACGTTTATATATATATGGGTATGACGTGACTCAGTCCCGTCTTTGTACAATTATATTTATATTAGAGTTCTATAGACAGTATGTCTAGTTGGGTTGTATGTGGCCTTGTTGGCTTTCAGTTTTGGATGTATAATTGTCTATAGCAGCCTTGCCAGCTCGCCCATTGTATTCTGCACGTATATATACATATGCCTTGATGGCAGGTTTCCTTCACGTATGTTATTTTCGTAATGCATCAGATATTATATAGGTTCATATCTTAGATGCATGCTTAGGGGTGTTTGACAGATAGGACTCAGGCACCCGTCGCGGCCCATCGGTTTGGGTCGTGACAAAAGTGGTATCAGAGTAGTTCTGTCCTAGGGTTGTCTACAGATCGTGTCTAGTAGAGTCTTGTTTATGGGTGTGTCATGCACCACACTTATAAATAAGAGCTACGGGACATATAGGATGTTATCCTCTCTTTTTATCTCAGATCGTGCAATACAAAAATTCATGTACCTAACGATACGTTATATTTTCAGCAATGCCTCCAAAGAGTACGGCCGCCCAAAAAGGAAAGTCTGTGGCTGGTGAGACTACTAGTCGAGCGCCACGAGTTACCCGGGCTCAGGGATAATCTCATGGTGAGGTTCCATCTTAGACTTCATATACCCTGCCTTTTCCAGAAGAGCACCGAAGGGCACCAGCTCTAGCACCTGCCCCTGTACATTCAGCACCTCAGCCGAATGCGCCGGGTCATGATATGAGAGATGTTGTTCAGTTATTGACCCGATTAGTAGCCGCACAGGCTCGGTGTCAAGAAGCAAGTATTGGTCATGCATATAGGTCTGTGAGTGCGAGGGTTCGTGACTTTATAAATTTAGACCCTCCGTTATTCACTAGAGTAAACCCGAATGATGACACTCAGATATTTATTAATAGAGTGCAGAGGACATTACGGGTAATGAAGGCCACTGCGACTGAGTTAGTTGAGCTAGCTTCCTATAGACTCCAAGATGTTGTAGTTAATTGGTACGAGTCTTGGGAATTATCCAGAGGTGAGAATGCCCCTCCGGTGGTATGGCAGGAGTTTACAGAAGCTTTTCTTCGTCATTATCTGCCACCAGAGCTTAGGCGAGCCAGAGCTGATAAGTTCTTGATCCTTCGGCAGGGAAACATGAGTGTTCGGGAGTACAGTCTTTAGTTTGATTCATTGGCTAGGTATGCTCCCACTATTGTATCTAAGATGGAGGATCGGGTTCACCAGTTTGTGATGGGATTAGAGCCTCACTTGCTTAACGTTTGTATGTCGGTTTCACTTCAGCCAGACATGGATATTTCTCGTATTTAGGCATACGCACAGGGTGTAGAGGAGTGTTAATAGAAACAGAGGGTCGATCGTGAGCATGATAGGGCCCAGAATAAGAGAGCGAGATCTTCGGGTCCTTCTGGTGAGTTTCGAGATGGTCAGAGGCAGCAGTATTCGAGATATCCATCCTAGCCCTCTGCTAGCGTGCCCCCTTAGTTTGGCGGTAAGAGATTTGATCATTCTATATATTCAGGGCCTGGTCAGAATTTTAGGGCCCCAGGTTCTCAGTATAGGGGTGAGTCAAATCAAATTAGGCCACCCTTGCCATGATGTACTCAATGTGGTAAGAAACATACCGGGCAGCGTCGTATGGGATTAGGTGTTTGTTATACTTGTGGTTATCCGGGCCACGTTATGAGGGATTATCCGATGAGAGGTGATGCAAGCATAGCTCAGCCAACGGGATCTGTAGTTGGATCGTCATCATTAGTACGCCCCCCTGGGCAAGGTCCCAAAGCACTAATGAGTCATGGTAGAGGCAGAGGTAGAGCATCTAGCTCGAGCAGCCCTCAGAACCGCATTTATGCGTTGGAAGGACCACAGGACCAAGAGTCATCGCCTGATGTTGTTACAGGTATATTATCAATCTCCTCATATGATGTATATGCACTGATTGATCCAGGTTCCACCTTATCATACGTTACTCTGTTGGTTGCTAGTAAGTTTGAAATAAAACCTAAATTGGTTAAACCTTTTGAGGTGTCTACACCTGTTGGGGACTCGGTGATAGCTAAGCAGGTATATAGGGGTTGTATAATAATAGTTCATGGTCGACCTACCGTAGCAGACTTAAACGAGTTAGATATGGTAGAATTTGATGTTATAATGGGTATGGATTGGTTGGCTTCTTGTCATGCCAACGTTGATTGTAGATCAAAGATAGTCCGATTTCAATTTCTAGGGGAGCCTGTTTTGGAGTAAAAAGGTAAACGACATCGTCGAGAGGTAGATTTATTTCCTATCTCAAGTCACGGAAGATGATCAGAAAAGGTTGTATTTATCACTTAGTTCAGGTTCAAGATATGGAAGTAGAGTCACCAACCATTCAGACCATCCCTGTGGTAAATGAGTTTCTAGATATCTTCCCTGATGAACTTTCGGGTCTCCCGCCAGAGCAAGAAATTGAGTTTTCTATTGACCTACTACCAGATACTCACCCAATATCTATTCCTCCCTATAGAATGGCCCCTGTAGAGCTGAAAGAGTAGAAAGAACAACTAAAGGACTTGCTTGAAAAAGGTTTCATCAGACCTAGTACGTCACCGTGGGGAGCACCTGTGTTGTTTGTAAGGAATAAAGATGGTTCCTTACGAATGTGTATTGATTATAGGCAACTGAATAAGGTGATGATCAAGAATAAGTACCCACTCCTGAGGATTGACGACTTATTTGATCAGTTGCAAGGTGCCAAGTGCTTTTCAAAGATAGACTTGAGGTCCGGGTACCATCAGGTAAGGGTTAAGGATGAAGATATTCTGAAGACAACATTCAGGACTAGATATGGGCACTTTGAGTTTCGGGTTATGTCGTTCGGTCTGACCAATGCCCCAATAGTATTCATGGATTTGATGAACCGTGTGTTCAGGCCTTTCTTAGATCTATTTGTAATAGTATTTATTGACGATATATTGGTATATTCTCGTTCAGATGATGAGCATGATGGTCATCTGCTTACTGTGCTTAGAGTTCTACAAGAAAGGAAGTTGTATGCAAAATTTTCTAAGTGTGAATTCTGGTTGAACTTTGTAACTTTCCTTGGGCATATCATTTCGGGTGAAGGCATCCGGGTGGATACACAAAAGATTGAGGCAGCAAAGGCTTGTCCTAGGCCCACAACACCGACGGAGGTTCGTAACTTTCTTGGTTTAATAGGTTATTACATGAGATTAGTGGAAGGATTTTCTTCCCTTTCAACACCTTTAACAAAGTTGACTCAGAAGGGAGCAAAGTTTCAATGGACTGATGCTTGTGAACGGAGTTTCCAGGCATTAAAGGACAGGTTAACTTCAGCACCGATTCTAACGCTCCTAGAAAGGACCGATGGTTATGCTATCTATTGCGACGCTTCAGGCGTTGGATTGGGTTGTGTGCTGATACAGCATGGTAAGGTTGTGGCTTATGCTTCTAGACAAATAAGAAAGCACGAGAAGCACTACCCGACCTACAATTTAGAGTTAGCTGCGGTGATTCATGCACAAAAGATGTAGAGTCACTACTTGTATGGCATTTATGTTGATATCTATACGGATTATAAGAGCCTCCAGTACATCTTCAAACAAAAGGAATTGAATCTTCATCAAAGGAGATGGTTGGAGCTACTTAAAGACTATGATGTTGATATTTTATACCATCCGGGGAAGGCGAACGTAGTTGTCGATGCTCTCAGCCGTAGATCTATGGGTAGCCTGTCGTATTTACAGCCAAAAAAGAGGGAAATAGACCATGAGGTTCATTAGCTATCTAGTTTTGGAGTTCGGTTACTGGACTCAGGTGACATTGGAATTACTCTTCAGGATACGGCAACATCCTCTTTAGTAACTAAAGTAAAAGAACGCTGGTACAAGGATCCTGTGTTAGTTCATTATAGGGATACCACCCTTCAGAAAGAGAAGACGCTGTTTGAAATTATAGAAGATGGGGTCCTCAGATATTGAGGATGATTATGTGTACCTAATATTGCAGGGCTGCGTCGGTAGGTTATGGGAGAAACTCTCTATTCCCGTTATTCTATCCATCCAGGATCAACAAAGATGTATCATGACATCATGGAAATATATTGGTGGGATGGAATGAAAAAGGATATAGCAGAATTTGTTGCTCAGTGCCCTAACTGTCAGCAGGTTAAGATTGAGCATCAAAAACCCGATGGATTATTGCAGACTATGGAGATTCTAACTTGGAAATGGGAAATATTCAATATGGACTTCATCGTAGGCTTACCTCGTACCCAATGTAAGTTCGATTCCATATGGGTGATTGTTGATAGGCTAACAAAGTTAGCCCATTTTCTGCCCGTTAGAACTACATATTCCTTAGAAGATTATGCGAGGCTTTATATCAAGGAGATAATACGATAGCATGGTGTCCCTGTATCTATTATCTCGGATAGTGGAGCTCAATTTACAGCTAACTTCTGGAAGTCCTTCCAAAAGGGATTGGGGACTCAAGTAAGTCTTAGTACAACATTTCATCCCCATACAGACGGACAGGTTGAGCGTATTATTCAAACACTGGAGGATATGTTATGAGCTTGTGTAATAGACTTCAAAGGTAGCTAGGATGATCATCTGCCGCTTATTGAGTTCGCATATAACAATAGCTACTATTCCAGAATTCAGATGGCTCCATACGAAGCTCTTTACGGACGAAAGTGTAGGTCGCCTATAGGGTGGTTCGACGTTGGGGAATCTGGATTACACGGGCCAAACCTGGTTCAGCAAGCCATAGAAAAAGTAAAGCTTATCCGGTATCGACTATTGACAGCTCAGAGTCGTCAGAAGTCATATTCTGACGTGTGACGTCAAGATTTAGAGTTCGGGGTTTATGACTGGGTATTCTTAAAGGTGTCGCATATGAAGGGTGTGATGAGATTTGGCAAGAAAGGCAAACTTAGCCCACGGTATATTGGGCCTTATAGGATCATTCGGAGAGTGGGACGAGTAGCTTATGAGTTATAATTGCCCTCGGAATTGGAGTCTGTCCATCCAATTTTTCACGTATCTATGTTACGAAAGTGCATTGGCGATCCTACCCGAGTGGTGCCCACGAATGATGTACAGATTACGGAGGACTTGTCATACGAGGAAATTCCGGTTGCCATTCTAGATCGACAAATCCGCAAGTTGCGGAATAAGGAGGTAGCCTCCGTGAAAGTACTTTGGAGAAATAACAATGTGGAAGAAATGACTTGGGAGGCTGAGGAAAACATGAAGTCTAGATATCCCTACTTATTTCCTCCTCCAAAGAAGGGTCCGACTGAAACATCATAACCTCAAGGTGCATGTATGAATTCTTGTGCTAGCTATTGTTATTGGTCGTGTGAGGCCATTATCGTTATTAATGATTGTGATCCTATATGGTGTTAAATTACTGGGTTTTTACAAGAAGAGTTGGTAGTAGCGTTGTTACAAAGGCGACTCTACCAAGATTATATAAATCCTGGAGAGTTAAACATTCGAGGACGAATGTTTCTAAGGGGGGAAGGATGTTACATCTCGCTATTTTCGTACGTTAAAAATTTCGTTTTCAGTTAACCGACGTAGACTCGAAGATTAGATCATCTTGACGTTAACATACTTACGCTATTTATAACAAGCGATAAATAAGTGTTATGAAGGATAAAGTGTACACAGATTAAAGAAAACAAGTGTTGTTGAAAGTGGTCAATTTGGAATAAAATACGGGTCGAGTGATAATACCCGATAATTATGAACTAGTACCATGCAAGGTAGCATATGACCATGGTAGTATAATATATAAAGAATATATAAAGTATTTTAAAAAAATAAATAGAATTTTAAGTAATTTGTGGTGAGTTTTAAATTATGCGAGTAATTGATTAATTACCGGATAACAAGACATTACCCGGTTAACTAACAAGTGGATAAAAACTTAATAAAATAAAACCCCCCACCCCACGTGGCAAGAAGCCACGAAATTGAAGGTGACTAAGTGGTCACTTTTGGCCAGATGGCTAATTAGGAAATGACTAAGAGTTTAGTCTTAGCAAATAAGACTAGTGGCCATTATTTTGAGGACTTTGCAATTTAAAGAACAGAACATTGTTCTTGCTCTTGGAAAATTCAATTCCAAACGTTGGCCATTAGGAACAGAATATAAACAATAGCAAATTCCAAACTTTGCATTTAAAGTCTTATCTCTTTTCAACAATAAGAACAAATAACGTTGGGAGCTAACTACACCAAGACGTGAAAAACAGAACAATTTCGTTCCAAGAATTTCGAAGAATTCAAGCAAATCTCGTTCAACATATTTCACTGAAGCAGAAGCTTCATTTCATTCGAATAATTCCAGGAATATGTATGTTAAGGTCCTCCCTTCTTTCTTTTGGCGCGATCCAAATTATACTAAAGAAACGAGCAAATACACAGTTTCTATAAGTTACTTTATTCATAGAAATAGTAGGGGTGTCTATATTATTGATTCCACATGAGAAATATTATTATCTTCTGTTCATGGTTCTCAGAATAATACGCAGTTAAAAAAGTTTATCCGGAAGAAATACTGAGATTATTACGTATTTTTCATGCATTTCACTCATGTGCATTGACCCATGACCAGATGGTGTTATATACGCGTATATATGTAAATATATGTATATGGGATATGGAAAAAGGTTACGGCGTTATATACACACCACCACCTGATCAGCTGGTACATGATGATGATGTTGCCCACAGTGGCTGAAATATGATTCAAACGGCATTATATTTATGTCGTTATATACGCATCACCACCTGATCAGCTGGTATATGTTGATGATGTTGCCCACAGTGGCCGAGACGATATAATGGGATGCCCTCAGTGGCTTGATGATATTATGTACACCCATACCTATGCATGGTACGACATTTATACGCATGTGCATGATATTATAAACGTTTCAAAATTTACAGAGTTATTCATATTTAAAGGTATTTCTGTATTCCATGTTTCATCTATGTCTTTTACGTACTTATTTTCATGCCTTATATACTTAGTACATTTTTCGTACTGACGCCCTATTTCACGGGGCCTGTGTTTCATGCCCGCAGGTGCAGGTAGGCAAGCTGATGGTCCCCCTTCTTAGGATTCTTGATCAGCGAGAGTTGGCGTGCTCCACTTGATCCCGAGCTCCTTTTTGTTTTGGTACAATACGTTTATATATATATATATATATATATATATATATATGTATATGGGTATGACGTGGCTCAGTCCCGTTTTTGTACAGTTATGTTTCTATTAGAGGTCTGTAGACAATATGTCTAGTTGGGTTGTATGTGGCCTTGTCGGCTTTCAGTTTTGGATGTATAATTGTCTATAACAGTCTTGCCGGCTCGCCCACTGTATTCTGCATGTATACGTACATATGCTTTGATGGCAGGTTTCCTTCACGTATGTTATTTTCGTAATGCAGCAGATGTTATACAGCTTTATATCTTAGGCGCATGCTTAGGGGTGTTTGACAGATAGGACTCATCGGTTTGGGTTGTGATAGAGCCCCCCATCTCTATTGCCCCAAGTGTGTCTTTTGAGGCATCGTCTTTGTTTTGGAGAGCCTCGAGTGTGGTTCCTGCATCAGCATTGACCGTATCTTCGGTATCCCTCCCACCTCGAGGTGAGGCATCTTCAATTTGTTTTGACTCGGGCTTATAAGATCGGGGCAAAGCAGTTTCGGCTCCTGCCAATCCAGTGATTCCCTAAATCTCGGTGCTAGCTCGCACACGAGCCACCAGCCCAGAGTTTTTGTCATGACCCCAGTTCGCCCTCCCTGAACCATTTTGACGGCACCTAGTCCATACGATTAGGTAAGCCTAAATTGCGGAAGATAAACCAAATTTATGGAAGAGAATAATTTAAAACAGAAATAGAGTAAACAAACAGCGTTTAAAAGTGCCGCTCGGTATATACAATATTAACTCTTAAAACCGATATGTTTTCCCAAAACCCGGAAACCCATGAATCCACAAGCCTTGGAATGTCTACCAGTGTCTAACTCCAGAATACCTAATAAGGAAAAGAAATACAGAAGGGCTAATACAATAGGGAGAATAGAAAGGGACTCCTCGGTCTGCAGACGCGGCAGATATACCTCAAAGTCTCTGGAATAGTTGTCTCGCCACAAGGGTGATAGGACTGAGTCAAGGTACCTGGATCTGCACATGAAAAATATGCGCGGAAGGGGCATGAGTACACCACAGCGGTACTAAGTAAGTGCCAAGCCTAACCTCGATCAGGTAGTGACGAGGAAGGTCAAGGCCCTACTGAGGTTAAATAAAATGTAAGGTCTAACAGTGTAGAATAAGACAATATAATTAAGTGAAACAGTAAGAAATAACATAGAATAGAAAGAACCACAGCAACCAGAAAAGAGACAAAATAATCACGGAAAGGAAATACAACTCAACACAGAGATAACAACCGCGTTACCTTCCAGGATACCGTCCTGTAGTCCCAATTATATCTATCCAGTGGATCTCCCGGGATACCGTCCCTTAGTCCATCATATATATCCGAATGATCTCCCGGGATCCCGTCCCATAGTCCAACTATCAGTGCACATGGATCTACCGGAATCCCGATCCGTAGAATCTACCGGGTGCAGTCCCGTAGTTCCATATAACTCTACAGGGGGATCTACTTGAATCCCACATCCGTAGTCCCAAACACAGACAAGGGGGATCTACCGGAATCCCACATCCGTAGTCCGAAATAAATAGACAACGGGGAGCTACCGGAATCCCACATCCGTAGTCCCAATGTAAATACACAGCAGCAATAGAAAAATATTCAGAAATAGCAAATTTCATATTAAGGCAACAAGTAATTCTAGCCTAACATGCTGCACAAAATTCAGGTAAGGCAGTTTGAGCAAATAAAAAAATTAAATCGCTTAGACAAACTTTCCTAAGCTAACAACATGCTTAATAGTGCGAGTAATAAAAACAGGAAAGGAAACATACTAGTAATTACTTAATGAAAATTCCAACAATTAGCACAAGTACGCACTTGTCACCTTACGTACAAGGCATTTCAATTACCAAATATACCAAATCCTAAGGGGAAGGTCCCCCACACAAGGTTAGGCAAACCCTTTACCTCGAACCGGCTCAATAATCAATCTGAAACCACACTCTTGCCATGAGTACTCGACTCCAAATGGCTCAAATCTATTCAATTCAATTACATAATGTAAATAACACTTCAAGTAACTAATTCTAAAAAGAAATTCTAAGCTAATACGCGATATTAGGTAAAATGACCTAAACGCCCCTCGGGCCCACGTCTCGGAATCGGGTAAAATTTATATTTTTAGAATCCTCATACTCTCACGAGTTCATGCATACCAGAATTATCCAAATCTAAGGTCAAATTCCCAAATCAAAAGTCGAATTTTTGGTCTGAGAACTTTCTTCCAACTTTGCCCCAATTTTCATCTCCAATCCGAAATTAAATGATGAAACTAACTATAGATTGATGGAATATAACTAGAAAGGGTTAAAGAATTGTTACCCAATGATCTTCTCTTTAATTTTCTCTCAAAATCGCCCTTTCCCGAGCTCCAAATCGAATTTTCAACTTTTAAACTAAACTCTCAAAATCTCATATTTCTGCCCAGTTGATACCGCATTTGCGGTCCCGCTTTTGCGGAACAATGGTCGCATCTATAACTTCTCACTTAAAACCTATCTTCCGCATCTGCGACTCCCCATCTGCAGATGCGGTACCGCTCCTGTGGAAATCCTACTGCTTCTGTGGTCGCTGCTGAACTTCCCTATTTCCGCTTCTGTGATAGATCCGCCGCTTCTGCGGCTCCGCACCTGCGGTCCCACACTTGCAGGTGCGGTTATGACAGAACCAGCAGCTGAAGCTGAAACTCCAACTCCAAAATCCTTCCGTCAACCATCCGAAATCATCCCAAGGCCCCTGGGACCTCAACCAAAAGCACCAACAAGTTCAATACCACTGTCCAAACTTATACCAATCCTTAAAACACCTAAAACAACATCAAAATGACGAATCAACCACAGATTCAAGCCTAAGAACTCCAAAACTCTAGAAATATGCTTTCGATCAAAAAGTCTATCAAACCTCGTCTGAATGACCTGAAATTTTGCACACATGCCACATTCAACACTACGGAGCTACTCCAACTTCCGGAATTCCATTCCGACCCTCGGACCAAAATATCACTATCGAACCGGAGACTTCAAAATTTGACCTTTCGGCATTCCAGGCCTAAATTAGCTACGGACCCCCAAAACACAATCCGAACACACCCCTAAGCCCAAAATCACCCAACGGAGCTAATAGAACTATCGAATTTCCATTCCGAGGCCGTCTTCACACTATTCTAACTACGGTCAACTTTCCAACACTTAAGCTCTCATTTAGGGACTAAGTGTCCCAAAACTTTCCGAAACTTAAAACCGAACATCCCGGCAAATCAAAATAGCAGAATTAAATACGGGAAAGCAGTTAATAGGGGATCGGGGCATAAATTCTTAAGACGACTGGCCGGGTCGTCATAGTTTTCTTCTTTATCATCTTCATCTTCAGTCTCGTCCCTTAGCTGTTGGACGGACTCCAGAGTTGCATGGATGACATTCCCCTTAGGCTTTTGGGGCCTCCTAGCCGGCCTTTTCTTTTTTGAGCCTGGGGGAACTCGGAGCCTCCTTTATTTTCTTCTCTTTTCCCTGCTTCAGAGCAGATGATAAGAAGAGCCTCTTCTTCAGTAGAGGGGGGCCTCATTGGTACATCCTTCCCGAGGCCTACAAAAAGGAAAGATGAATAAATACAATAACGAAGCCCGAATGAAAACCGCTTTAAGGAAAGAAGATTGCCATGGTTACGAGCCTCTCATTAACCCTTTGGTAACTCCATCCAAGCATGCTTGGAGTAAGATTTTTGTGACACCAATCCCTCGACCCATTACCTCAAGCCGGGGATTACTTCCGGCACAACGACCACAACTGCAACACAAAAAACTTAGCTGAGGGGAAGACAAGAAGCAAAACGGTAAAAATAGATATTCAAAGGTAAAATAATACTTATGCTTCATGTTCCATTTTTCAGGGAACGGCATGTCGTCGGCAGGGATTAGGTCCGAAGTCTTTACTCGGACAAATCTGCCTATCCAACCTCAATCTCGGATCTCTTCTATGCTCGAGAACGGGGATTTTGTGGCTCGGCAGTAAAGCTTGATCATGCCTCCACGATAAAACCGGGGGCTATAGAGGCGCATGAGGTGATTAAGGGTAAAAGGATGCCCCTCGATTTTGCTTGCAAAGAATCGGAGGAGGATCACGATCATCCAGAATGACGGATGGATATGACCTAGGGTGACATCGTACCCCTTGCAAAAGGCAACGATCATAGGGTCTAAGGGACTTATCGTAAAGGGGTAGGTATAGACGCTCAGATACCCCTCCACGTGAGTTGTGATGGATTCCTCGAGGCTAGACACTACTACATTCTTGCCTACCCAGTTGCACTCATCTTTCACCTTCTCGAGGAAACCTTCTGTAATCGTACATATGTACCTCGACATTTGTTCACATCGACCCGGTGTTGAGGGTGTATTCTCCACCTTGAAACTAGCAGCAGTGGCACACTTCGTCGGAACGAAGTCCTCAAGGGGATGTTCTGTCATGGCAGCGGCAGCGACGGACTTTGATGATAAAGCGGTTTCCTTGTGCGGAATGGTTTTTGAAGTTTTATCCATTCTTATAAGTAGAGAAGGATGAAACGGGGGAACAACGCTTGGTGTTTTACGATAAAGCAAGTAAGGAAATTCAGAGATCTGAAAATATAGAGCTTTGAAGAAGGCAAAGATTTTGGAGATTAGAGTGAAGGGAATTTGTAGGTAAAGTTTGAAAGATGAAGAAAGATGCACTTATAGGTTGAAGACGACGGTTCAATACTGGTAGTGGCCGACCGGCAACTGACGCGCCTTAAATGCTTAGGGAACTGAACCGACAGGATGTTTCGGTCACCTCTATTGCTTACGTCATGATGCTTATGTCATGATTAACCGGGGGGAAGTTCGAAGACTCAATTCGTTTCTTGTGATTGCACTTCAAAAAACGAGGGGACTATCTGTATACGGTCAAAATTGGACTTGTCTAATTTTGTATGACTAACCGAAATTGGGGTGGCAGATCAAGGCTCGACCTCGGTTATATCGAACCATGGCACGAAGATGGATTGGTAAGCTCATGGATCAATGGCCAATCAAGATCGAGACCAACCGTGGTCGAGACCAAAGCAAGAAAGAGATCGAGCAAGATCGAAGGAAGCATGCTAAGTCGAATAACAGAAGGCCGAGATATCCGTGATCGGGCAAGGATCGTAGCGGAAATCTCGGCACATATCAAGTCAGGACCAGTTATTTAGCCTATCATGGGATTTGCTTCTGTAATTATAATTATGCCATAAATAGGATTCCTCTACTATATAAAGAAAGTCCTAATTATTTTGTAATCATCATACATTCACACATAACCAAGCAATACATTATGTTTTTTCTCTCACGAGCTCTATTCTTTAGTTCTTACTTTTCAATAGCATACTCAGTTGGTTCGAGGGCGATTTAGCTCGAGGGCCAGAGTTGTTCATCACATTGGTTTGCTTTATTTTACTGTTAATTTCTAATATTAATTCTCGTATTTATCAGTTTGTACCAAGTGAAATCACATATTCTTAAAATTACTTATAAATTTAATTGTTATCCAATTTTAAGGGTAAACACTTATTTATGCAAATGATTGTTGTTAAGCCTATTATGAGAATTTTCTACTCTTGAAGAGGTAATTGCAAGAACATAGACTGCCAAACATCGTTCATTTAAATGAAATATGAAAGTTAAGACTTATTAAATGAGCCAAGAAACTACCACTTTGTCTTTTAAACCAAAGAAATAATACACCAAAAGCTTGAAATGTATTCATTATCAATTACAAAGGCGGATAAGATATCCATCTTTTCAGCATGGCTAGACATTCAACGAGGTTGTCCTCTGGAGCTGTATGTCCTCCTCCCTGCAAAAGAGTTTGAAATAATGTTGACTCGCCAAAGAAGCAGGAAAAAAAGAACAGAAAATAAAACTACTTCATATAAGAGTTCATATAAGTGAAATAGTTGCCTTCCTTCACTGTGACAAATGTCATTTTATTTGAATATTTCCTTGTATACGTGGAAGGGGAGCCTTGGCGTAAATGGTAAAGTTACTGTCATGTGACCAGGAGATCACTGGTTCGAGCCATGGAAACAGCCTTTTGCAGAAATGCAGGGTAAGGCTGTGTGCAATAGACCCTTGTGGTTCGACCCTTCCCCAAACCACGCGCATAGCAGAAACTTAGTTATTACGACCCAAAATTCCACCTTAGAAATCGTGTGGCACCTGGTCATAGAGACTAGGTAAGCCTAACACATGCTGAGAATTAACAGAATTTAACCAACTTAACTACAATACATTAATTAATAACTGAAATAACTTAGCTGAACCAACATTGGTCATACAATCCCAAAAACCGGTAGTACAAGTCATAAGCTTTTCTAAGAGTAACTAGAAATATCAAGTAGACTGTCCCAGAATAATAGTAAATAGCGGAACTGAAAGACAACAGAAGGTGACTTCGGGGCCTGCAAACATCAAGCAGGTATACCTTGAAGTCTCCAGCACTGCAGACATAAGTCTCAAAACTAACTCGATCGAAAGTATCTAGATATGCACAAAAAATGTGCAAAAGCATAGCATGAGTAAACCACAGAGCACCCAGTAAGTATCAATCATAACCTCGGTAGAGTAGTGACGAGGCCATGTCAAGACACTTACTAGAAATATAAACCTTTGCAAGATATAACATAAAACTAACAATGGAAAGAACATCAATGTAAGACTAGCAATGGAAAGATTATTGATTTACAACCAACAATGAAAATAATAGAAGCACAAATAGCAACAAGAAGTAGACGGGAATAAAGCAGTAACATAATCAGAACACCGAGGAGATATGAATGAACTCAAATAAGGAAAGCAGATGGCAACTCAATTAATCAATCATTCCCAACGCATGGACTTGCAACAAGAATTACCCCGAGGCACCACACCTCGTAACAACAAATCATAAGTCAATTTCCAAATCATCACGTCTGGCATATTGTGCCCACAATAACAATTACCTTCGCACGGCAAGGCCCACGTGCTACCATGTACATTGTATCCATGCCAAATATCAATTAAAGTGACTGAGAAATATATATATATATATATATATATATATATATATATATATATATATATATATATATATATATATATATATATATATATATATATATATATATATAAACCCAAATAACCATAATAATAATCTGAAATAAAGTAAGGCATTAAATGATATAATTAGTATACCTTAGAAATCAAATAAAGTAAAATAAAAACAAGTTATACAAAATAGAGCATCGATAGGCTTAGTTTAGAAACTAATAAAATAAGTAAAAATATCGTGTTTAAACAAAGTAGAACACCTATTAAATTAACGAGTTAAATATATAATTTGTTAAAAGGAAAACCTGATGAAAATTTTCAAGTAAAATAAACACCAAATGGGGTGATGAATATAATTTGAAAATCCAGTTAAAGTATAAATGAGATAACCATTTAAAATAGTAAAGCACTAAGTGAGATAACGAGTTTTATTTTGAAAGTCTTACAAGTAAAGCACCTTAAGAGTTCTTTTATTTAGAACCGCCAAGTTACCAACAACTCAACCGAATATGAGATAATGACCCCATACACATAAATTCACCTTGACAATCAATTTACCAAGAAATAATGGAGACATAAATTGGCATGTTAAACCAACATAACAAATCACGTAGAATGCATGATTCACACAAGAAGTCAATGTCGTTCCATTACTAGAATATTGACAGTCAACCAAATACGATCAAAATACAAGTGAAATGATTTAAGAAACAGGAATAACCATTATCCGATAAACCGTTACGACATAAAATGTACCAAGAGAATCGCAACCAGGAATAACTTTACTATCACAAATAATTACAACATATCAATCTGTTGCAGCGCGCAAACCGATCCCACTTATGTCATATCATCTGTCCTTATCACTCCATATCATATCTTTCAATATCGTTGCAGCATGCGACCCGGTCCACAAATAATATGAATTAAGCAAACAACTACAACCAACTACGACGTATCACAAAATTAAACGAAATAAAGAAACTAGACAAGAAGGTCACAAGCAGATAAAATAGTTACATTATGACTCAAAGTCAAATAGCAAGTAATGACAGTTCATAAATAAAGGCACAATTACAAAGAATTAATTAACAATTAAGGCACGTAACGGATAAGGCATGAATTCAACAAGTAATTGCAATCAACAATTTAAAGCAGGTAAGGAGTAAACTTGAAAATAAAAGATAGAACATGTATTAACCATTTCAGTTAAATGCAAGAAAGAAGCCTAAGAGTATAAACCGGTCAAATGCCAAATATAAGCTCGTATACACACTCGTCACCTCGTGTACACGTTTTCCACATAATTCAAATAGTACAATCAACCCAAATCCTAAGGGGTAGTTTTTCTCACACAAAGTTAGGCAAGATATTTACCTCAATTAGGCCAAATCAATCCTCAAAATAGCTTCTACCTTTAATATTCACCTTCACTCGGCTCAAATCTAGCCAAAATTGACTTAACAATATCAAACAATACAAGACAAACCAATTCCAATTAATAAAGTTATGATCTTTATACATTTCCCCAAAAGTCAATCCCGGGCTCGTCCGGTCAACCCCGAATCGAAGGGTAGGTCTCGACTATCCATAGCCCCACGAGTTCATATATGTATTTTGTTTTCAAATCCGAGTCCAATTCGACTCTCAAATCATAAATTTTTATTTTTCAAAACATAGAAAAAAATCCCCAAAATTTCTCTTAGATTCTCATGAATTTAATGTTAAATCTTGTATATAATCATGAAATAAAATTGAAAATTGATTAAAATCACTTACCAAATAGTTTGGTATGAAAATCTCCCCACAAAAACACCTCCTACCAAGTTTAGGGTTCAAAATATGATGAAATGAAGCTAAGTCCTGAAGTACTCAACTATAAACAAGCTGCAGATGTCGCATTTGCGACATGTGGTTCGCAAATTCGACGTCCGCAAATGTGGACAAGGCTCCGCAAATGCGACCCCTGACAGACCCAACGAAGATCGCATTTGCGATAAAAATCTTCGCAAATACGAAGCAACAGCAGTCGCAAAAGCCAACACTGTCATCGCAAAAGCGGACAGCCCAGAGTCGCAAATGCGACTCCAGCATCGCATTTGCGATAAATGCCCAATCCTCTCCTAGTTCGCAAAAGCGAGAAAGTACTCGCAAATGCAATGGATGCATTTGCGACCTTCTCATCGCAATTGCGATGGCACCAGCACCAACACACAAAATTCTAACAAAATAATTCGAAACCAATCTGAAACTCACCCGAGCCCTCTGGGCTCTAAATCAAACATCCACACAAGTCTGAAACCACGAATCGGACACCAAAATGCATGAAAATCTTGTGATTTTGCATGCAGGTTCCAAATATTGAAACAGACCTATTCGAAGTCCCGAAACTAAAATCCAAACTCGATAGCCTTAAAGTCAAACCATGGTCAAACTTAGGAAAATTCCAAAACTATAAATTGTCAATTTGCGCCAATTAGTGCCGAAACCTTCTAGAAACATCCAAATACAAATTCGGGCACACGCCCAAGACCAAAATCACCATCCGAACTCACCGAAACCATCAAAAATCCGATCCGAGGTCAAACATACACAAAAGTCAAACTTGGTCAACTCTTTCATCTTCAAGCTTCTCAAGTGAGAGTCATCCTTCTAAATCAATTTCGAACCACTCGAAAATCAAAACCATATGCACACAAGTCATAATACACCATGCGAAGCTATTTGTGACCTCAAACTGCTGAAATGAATGCAAATACTCAAAACGACCAGTCGGGTCGTTACATTAGTGCACCGGACTGCCCAATATCCTTGTATACCTACATGTTTTAGTATAAAGAGAAACCAAAAGAAAAGAAAACCGTAAGGAGTCGTTTGGTAGGAAGTATTAGAAAAAATAATGCAAGCATTAGTTTTATGCATTACTAATAACTTGTTTGGTACATGTTTTCAACCTGTGTATAACTAATACTTGTATTAGTTATACATCATACTTGGTATTATCCTATGTATAAGTAATGCATAGAAAACCATGGCATTAGTAATACCAAGGCTATTAATGCATGCATTAGTATAGTTAAAGACAAAATTATCCTTAAAGTCTCTTAAAGCTAGAGAATATGGAGGGCATTTTTGTAAACAACTATTTTTCTTATAAATTATGCAATGCATTATAATTTTAATACACCACACCAAACAGTAGATAAGAAATAATATCTGCATAACTAATGCTTGCATTACTAACTCATGCATTACTAATACACCTTATTCCGCATTATTCTTATACACCCTACCAAACGACCCCTAACTATATTAACACAAATTTAAACACAGAAAAAACATTCATTTAGATTTGAACTTACCCGGCAACTTGATGTCAACCATCCACGGTTGCCAGTTATCAACAATAGAGTAGTTACCTGAAGTTCTTTACCAGACTAAACAACATTTGAATTAGGCTGCAACCTTATGAATATTCCCTGATTAGTCACTGACGACAGATATGTTCACCTTTGTCCATGTATATTGAGGATCCAAAACCAGTGAAGGCAAGCTCTCATTATATTCCACTGTAAGCCAGAACCTCCTGTAAGCCATAGCATAAGAGGGTCTGATCTTGGATTAGACTCAAGACTTAACGAAGTACTAGAATAGCTGCACATCATCTGAATCACCCGCTCCTAGGTACCTGAATACACTACCCCATTCTGAGTTCCATTCGGTCACTAATACTATATTATAGTATTTGTACATGTATGGGTCGAAATTTGGACGAGTACGATCGATACCAAGTGTAGCAGAGAGCAAGGTCCCTACGACGCCGCGTCTTAAGAATCGTTATGATGGACGACAACTAACAGTGGTTAGAGAATGCACGACGTCTGTGGTCGTGTTAGCATGATAGGAAACAATAGGAATATGCCTTTCGGATATTCTTTGTGTTGTACTTTTTTTCTTTTAGGGTAAAAAGGGAGATTATCTCCTATAAAAGGGGACCAAACACTCTGTAAAAGGAGGGATTTTTGGACTTATTACAATTCTGAGAACTATATACGATTTTTACTTCAAGCTTAAGAACATCCATCGTAAAATCTTTCTACCTTCAAAGTTGCCATATTTATACTTTATCATTCGGTTCTGAGATATAAAGAAACATCATTCATTTTGTTCATTCTTTACATCTTTCAAGCTAGATCTTATTATACTTGGTTGAGATTTACCCCCTTCAACTTCTTTAATTGATTTAATAAAAAGGTTTCAATACCTTTTGGTGAAACAGTACATATGAACTTCACCATTCGCAAATACTTGTTTGACCACGAGTCTTTATACATATTGAAATACTGGTTCGATGGTATACTGGTTTACACAAAATCTTGAACTTTCACCAACTATTTGTCCAAGTGAAATTCATGTCCCGAAACAACTTGACTTCTACAAAATTTTCCTAATACTCTTCTTTTCAACTTCAACTCAAACATTGTCCACGCCCCTACTTAGCAGCTATAAACAGAGGTAGTTCCACGATAGAGTGTTGGAGTACTAGTGCACCTGACACGTGTGAACCCTAGATACACGCAAGGACAGAGGGGGTTTAGAAAAGAAAAAAAGTTAAGGGGGTTTAGAAAAGAAAAAAGTTAAAAAATTAGAAGAGATTGTAGCTAGTGAGAATTGAACGAATGACCTCACAAAAGCTTTGAACCACCTGACTACTGAGCTATGCTTTTTGGGCGGCAATCAAGAATATTCAAAACATATACAGTACAATTTTTCGGCGAAGGGGATTCGGGAACCCCTTCCACCCTCCTAAATTCGCCCCTGGATACACGTTAGAGCTCCTTATCATAATGCCTTTTATTTTGGTTGCTTAGCATAGTTTACCTTGTTGAAACTTCTTGCCGATGCAAAGCCTAGTTGTGTAAAAGAAAGAAACCCAAGAATATCCTTGCTCCTTTTAATAAAGAAAACCCAGCAGTTAGCGTATTGATTTAAGTAACCTTCAATTTTATATTGTACTCTTGTTGACGTTTGCAAAATTTCTGTTTTTGGTGATACTGCACAAAATAAAGGCCGTCAACCCTAAAACTATTGGTTCTACCACATAAATTTCAAGTAGCCATTGTATCCGTTTATTAGGTGAGTTCTTCCCGCATAACTTATTATCTTGCTGTTATTTTTTAATTTTTTTTGATACTGTTGTGGCCATGATCTATTAGAAATAATATCTTTATCTTCATAAGGTAGTGATAAAATTTGTGTACACACTACTTTCTCTAGATATTATTTATGGAATTACACTAATTTTTTTATTATTGTTGTTGAAGAATATTAGTTCATTCTGATATTGGAAGAAAATCTTAACATCATTCAAACGTTGTCCACCAAATGAATTTTATAAAATAAGAAGACAACTAACCCGTAAAGTCTCATTTTAATCTTTGTTTTTACATATAGTACGAAAGAAAGAAAAGTTTGTGTAATATTAAAATCACAAGAAAGATAGAGTATGTACTTATTACAATTTATACGAGTTTAATTGAAAACAAAAGAAATCTTAGTGGATGTTTGTGTACTTGTCCCTAAATTTTTTAATGAAATACTATATATATTTCAAAATAAAAAAGACAAGCCTGGTGCTAATGAAATACTATATATATTTCAAAATAAAAAAGACAAGTCTGGTAAACTAAGCTCTTGTTATGTTCGGGTATATATTGTACACTCCCTTATATTTTTGCAAGAAGTTATTTTCATGGCTCGAGCCCGTGACCTTCTGATCACATGGCAACAATTTTACAAGTTACACCAAAACACTCCTTCATATATTTCAAATCAAAATAAAAGAAAAGTGAAAAACCGATATTGACCCGTTTCTCCACCACCTGGGCAGCATCCAAAATAAGCAACTAAAAATATCAGAAAATACTCCCCCCCCCCCCCCCCCGCAACCCCCAACCTCATACGTAGGTGCACCTCAACAGGGGCCCTTAAACGCAACCAAAGTTTGTGACAAAACGCAGGCGGCTCACGCCACCACTTAGAATACAGGAGAGTACAATATCCCCACGCTCCTCCCTTAATCATTGTTCACCCAAATATTTTTTCTCCAAAATTGGATTCTGACTCATCAATGGAGGATTTGCATCAGTTTCTGCAAACATAAAACTAACTTTATACATATACTCTTTCACCTTTTTCTTTCACCTCCTTTTCTCTCTCTATACACGCGAAACACGTTTTAGGTGTGTGTATATGTGTATGTGTTTGAATTGCTAGGGTTCATGGAGGTAGTGAAGGAGAACGGTAAAAAGCCGATCCAGTTAGTGAGAGCGAAATCGGACAAGGATCGGATTAAGGTAAAGAGGAAGACGCTAGAAGCTGTGCTTCAGGAATGCCAAATAGCTCTCCAATTGCTTAGTGCTACTGGTTCCGGTGAAGATGAAGACACCGATGACTCCAATTCTAACAGTGATGTTGACCGCGATGCTTCGGCTGATGACTCCGGTCAAAGCTCCTCTTCTCCAGCTCATGTCACCGAGACCGATGAGGTCAGCTTCTTTTGAAATTTAGGTTCTTTTTTTTGTATAATTGTTAATTCTGTATCTGTAGCTGTGAAATACTTGTTAGTTTCTTGTTGACTGAATTCGCTGTAAAGTATTTTGTATATATCCTAAATTTTATAGTGTTTGAATTGATTTAGTTGCATCTTTTAACATAAATCTTTGTGTGGAGCTAGAAAAGAACTTATAGAGCTATTAATTGTAGCTTAGAAATCTGAAATTATATCTATTTGATTGAATAGAGTTTCAAAATACAAAAGCATTCGGTTGAACACGTGCTTTTGTTTGAGCCTGTATATAGGATAAAGCTTCGGAACAACAATCTCTGATAGATTAAGTTTTAGTAGTTTCATTTGGAAATTCAGTTGAGCTTGAAAGCTGTGCTTATAAAAGCCAGAAACAGTCTGATTGCCCAATATTAGGTTATGTCTGGAGAACTAGAGAAATCAGGCTGGGTAGTTTTGGAGAATGCTCTGGCGTTCCCTTCATCATAGTCAGGGAACTGGAAAATGCTTTTGAATACCACTGCTATCATAATTGCATGTCTTAAATTTGGTTCTATGTTGAAACAACTTTGGTCCTTTAGTGCTCCTTAACCTAAAGGTTTTTGGTTTCGGAATTCGAGCCTATGGACTGAAGTAATGCACATTTACCCATGTTAATTTATTTGAGTAGGTCACCGTTATTATTTTTTTAAAAGTTGGAACACATACTGCAATTGCTTTGCAGATAGGTTGGGTTCTCATTTGACTGGGAGATGTAACATCTTTATTTTTAAGGATTATTGATAGCTAGTGATTCAAACAAACACTGCCAGTGTCCAACTCCATTATTTTAGGTAGATGGATTTAGGGAATCAACTGACTAAGTTTGATTTCTTTGAACGTGAACCACGGCAAAAGGTTTGAAATCCCGTTTTGTGCATCTCATTTGTTGTGCAGCTGCGAGATCTTCTGAAATCTAGAGTTGAGTGTCCAGACTTCCTTCAAAAGCTAGAAAAAGCTCAAGCATCAGTTCCGCAAAACTTAGCTGGTATGTTTTCGGAGAGTTGGTAACTCTATGACTTTTGAAATCTTTTCAGTTTCCTTCTCAAATGGAATTATGGTAGTAATAACGACATGTTAATTGTGTTGCAGAAGAAGGAAGTTCATGGGACATGGTCAATGAAAATGACCTTTGGGAAGGTGGAGATCCCGAGTTAGACAAAGAAGACTATGTTTTAGTTAAGCAAGAAGATATAGTGGATGGTATAGCTTGCTTCATGGCTGCATATCTGTTGTCTCTTAAACAGACTAAGGTGTGGACGCTTCCGTAAAGCATATCTGTTGTCTCTTAAACAGACTTGATCGTTTTGCTTCATAGCTCAATGCAACATCCAGCGTTTTGGTTTTTTATGCTTGTTAACGTGTTCATTTCAATTCATTAAATTGGTTACCTTTTGACTTCGTAAAGAAAATGCTCACCTATTTTAGATCATCTTTGTTATTTCCTTGTGTTCGCAGTCTGTTTGTACTTTATAGGCCTCTAGACATGATCTTTAAAACAATGATTTATAGTTGTTACTTCCTCATTTAATTTACTCCCTCGAAGGAACAAACAACTTGACATTAAAAAGTTAGACTTTGTGGAGTGGGTCGCAGTAAACTAAGTGAAATTAAAATATGATATGATGTTTTCTCTATTAAGTTGATTTGTCAATAACCATTTTAATATGGTTCCATCAATAGCAGTATATTACAAAACTCAGATTGACATCTCTGATTCTGTACCTTATCATATTATGTCACATAAAGTGAGACGGAGGGAGTATCTCTTCCTCCAAAATCTGCCCACTTGACTTGCTGAAAGTTATTTCACAGGCTTTTGTGTTTTGATCAGAAAGGACCTTGATATAAGAGTATTAGTTGATTAATCGATTAGTTTTGGTTGATAAGATTGAAAATAATTTTTCGATGCCAATTGTGTCTGAGTTTGCTGTGACTAGTTATGATGAATAGTTTTATGGCACTCATATCATCATATAGGATGAAGGATAATCTCCATTACTGTTGAAAATTACTATAGTGTCTCTTCCTCTGTATGAGATTTAATTCTATGCACTAATTTGTGCAGGATTTGACACCAAATCAACTCCAGGAAGGTCCGTTGATTCTTGCTTTCCAACATTTTTTCTATGGACGGATAATTCTTAAAAAGAAAACACTTGTGTGCTCGTTCATGCTGGCATGTTGAATCTCTCTCTGCATTGCCTTCTTCAATTCATTTTATTGAGAAAAGTGACATTAGATTTTCTTCACAGCCCTCAGCAAGACATTCTCTGTGAAAAAGAGGAAAGGAAAGCTCCGAAAGGCATGGGATGGAAGTAAAGTAATTTACAACGTAGCATCTTGGGGGGCTACAGCCATTGGGTAAGCCAACCTATTTGATTCAACAAATTAGTTCTTCTCCCTTCTATCTCATATACTCAGAGTTGACAATATTTATGTGTGAAATGTATTTTAAGAAAAGACTTCTCTTTCCTGGTCTACAGTTGTACTCTCAATGTTGGCCTTCAAAGCATGTTTTATGTAAGGTGGAAACATAGTAGAAGTAGGTCCTCTGATGGCATTTGAATATAATTTTCTTCCCATTGTCCCTACTTTATGCATTTATTTTTTAAATTTAAGTTAATCTCTGCTTTATGCCGACATTATCAAAAAAAAAAACCTCTGCTTTATGCATATCCTGTATAGGAGAGCGATGGCTCAACTAGTGATCCATAGTTTAATAAGTGCAGAACAATGTCCAGACATTTTAGCGAGGAAATCTGTCAGCTGTCATGGATGAGCCTGTAGTCATTCAGCTCCACATATTTTCTTGCTTTTCTTGGCCAGAAGCTCTCCATCTAAAGTTATTACCTCCTTAGGTGATGTCATCATAATGGTTTATCACTAGGTGTAGCTGCCCTCCCAAACCCAAAGGTCAAATAGGAGGATAGAAACTGTAAAAGGATATAAGCATGCTACACTTTGAGTTGTAACCAAGTTTGTCAAATGCGCTCATTACCAAGGAAAAAATGCAGTTCTTGTCCTCAAAACGGATTGTAAGGTTTAAGTTAATGATTGAGGTGAAAGGGACTGAGTGTTCATTTAGAAAGCTCTAGTCCTGGTCTAGTTTGCATAGCAAAATGCATGAGGTGTTGCCAAATCAGAAGTTGATGTTTATGTTAGCAAGTTATTCTGAACACTACCTAGCTTATGCTCAAATTACTTGTTTAACCTGATGTTAATGCCTCCTCAGAAGATTGAATGATGCTAGTGTATCCTAATGAATGTGAGTCTTATAGATGTCATTTACCTGAATTTGTGCACTTTAAACCAGGATATACCAAAACCCAGCTATTCTAAGAGCTGCATCAGCAGCATTCTGGACTTCATGCCGTGTAATATCAAAGCTCTTTTAAGCAGCAGTTATGGCTTGGCTGAAATTCCGAGGCGTCGCCTGCACATTGTATGTGTGCTTGTGCTTCAGGGTTAGGTTGTTGGTTCTTTAATATGTAATATAAATGCCATTCTTTTGTTCAACACACCCTAGTGTTCTCTGTATTTAATCCTGTAAATATTTCTCCAATTGAATAGCCTGTGTGCAGATTGATTGGGCTAATCTGATGTTCATGTTTGATTATTGATTCTCTGCTGACCGCAGTTGATCATGAGGCCTTCTGAATTAGTTTTCCCTCGGCCTTACTAAACAATTAAGGGTCAGTTCTGTCTGGTTGCGGAATGCGAGAATTGATTATTTTATTTCATTTGCCCGAATGCTTAATTTCAAACAGTCACATTGGACGTTGACTCTAAACACACTAATGTGAGAATATTGATTGACCATTTACTTCCATCTACTTTTAGTACAGAACCCTCTTCTTTGAGTTGGAAGTGAAAACAAAAAGAAAGCATTGAAGTTAGAAATCTTCTTTGAAAGTTACGTTGTGTTTGGACATGAAATTTACTTGAATTTTTTTGGTTGAAGTTTAAGATTTGTGAGTGAAATCAGTGTTTCTCTTGAAATACACACTAAAACCAGCATATATTTCACTTGAAATTTAATTATTGAAGTTCCGGATCTGTTGTTTCTGATGGCAAAACTAGTATTTGTAAATACTGAAAGAGTGATAAGCTCAGATTGGTTGCTGGAATAATCTTCTTAATTTGCAAATCTTAATTCAAAAGTTAACTACATAAGATGTGAAGGAAAACATTTCAAAAAATCAGTTGGGATGAGATGAAGAAGTTGCTAAACGCACTGTGGCGTCTATACGTTGGTGTATTACCGATAAGTGATAATCACTACCTGGAGTTTAACCATCGCACCCTTTACGTTTGCCTTTTGTCTGTGTTATACAACCTGTGCACGTTTGTCGTTGATAACTTGTACGACACTATGCCGTTTAAATCGTTAGGTACGTTAAGGAGATGCTGAGAAGGCTGTTGTTTTAAAATGGTTTTTCGCTCTTTTCCTTTTGCTTAAGAAATACCAATCAATTTCAAAGTTGCTTCTATTAGAAATCTCGCGCGTATTAGTGATTGTCTCTTTGTATAATCTTGAAACAATTCGGTCCATTTAAACTAGCTTTTAAGGTCGAGTTAATAACAATATCCATTTTCTTTATGTGAAATCAAAATTTGACCTATTCTTGATGTTGGACTGTTCAATGTTGAGCCACTCATTTCATGTTCTTTCACAATCCAAATGTCCAGTCATTTGTACGTGGGAAGTGCTATCATCTCCAAATGGTTAAGTATATGCATTTTTTTAAATACTAGTATTTATGTGTGTTGCACGTGAATAATGGCACGTGATGATTTAAATATTTATTTATATGAAGGAACAATAAAATTTATTTAATAACAGAAATTTATATATAATAATACAACAATCATCTAAATGCCGAAAAATATTATTACATTTGTATTACATGAATTTAAAACAAAAGGACATTATCAAAACTTACATAAATGATCAATTTTGTCATGTTAGTTAGATAATATGTATTATAATTTAAAAGTATTTAATGTGATGGTATCTTAACGAACACTTCTTTGTGGACAATATTTTTTTGGGTATATTTCCTCCTAGTGCTTTGGTTGCTCTACCTTAACCAGAACTATTGTTGTCGATCTTGATATCCCTCTTGAAAGTGCAACATACAGTTGTTCGTGCAAGTAAATATATTGCAGTAAATATAGTCCAATATTTAGGATGTTTTTCCTTGTGCTTTATTTATTATATTTGCAAAATATAAACATACTAAAAATTATTTTCACACAAATTTAAAAGGATATTCCTTAGTTTCGGAAGATGAAAGTTGAATTCAGGGATAAGATTATACTTAGAAGTACATTGACCAGTATCATAATTTTTGCATGTATGACGTTATTGTCAAAATTTTTATGTACTATCTGTGTGCTATTACATAAGTTTTTCAGCGTATTTAAGTTTTTCAGTAGCATGACGGGCATATTTTTCTTCAAAATCAACCTATATACAATGGAAGATTAACTTAGTCTATTATATATATGGTGACACTAACATACGTAAGAAATAATAAACTTGACAACAAACATGTTTGGTATTAAAGTATTTAAGTATTCTTTTTGGTAGTAATTATTGGTATTATTTTCTGCTGAGTCAAATTAGAAAAATATTTTGTTTTTGCTATAAATTTTGCAATAAATATTTTATTTAGTTGATCAACATATTAATTTCTGCTAGCTAAGATGTCTTTCTAATTCTATCATGTGATTTGCACAAATTATTTTTTAATCTAATGATAGAAATATTTATCTTATTAAATGCATACTATTACCATTGAGATTGATAACCAAGCGTTGAGGAAATCATCTTTTATTTGGATGCTCTTACTCGTTTCCGACACGAAGTAAGAAGATGCTGAATAATGGATCTTTGTGACGACCAGGCCGGTCTTCTTAAGAATTTATGCCCTGACCCCCTATTAACTGTTTTTCCCGTGTTATTTCTGCTATTTTAATTTGTCGGGATGTTCGATTTTGCGTTTCGGAGAGTTTCGGGCACTTAGTCCCTAAATGAGAGTTTAAGTGTTGGAAAGTTGACCGTAGTTGGAACAGTGTGAAGACAACATCAGAATGGAAATCTGATGGTTTTGTTAGCGTTGTTGGGTGATTTCGGTCTTAGGGGCGTGTTCGGATTGTGTTTTGGAGGTCCGTAGCTAATTTAGGCTTGAAATGCCAAAATGTCAAATTTTGAAATTTCCGGTTCGATAGTGAGATTTTGATCCGAGGGTCGGAATGAAATTCCGGAAGTTGGAGTAGCTCCATAGTGTTGAATGTGATATGTGTGCAAAATTTCAGGTCATTCGGATGAGGTTTGATAGATGTTTTGATCAAAGGCGTATTTCTAGAGTTTTGGAGCTCTTAGGCTTGAATCCGTGGTTGATTCGTCGTTTCGATGTTGTTTTAGGTGTTTTAAGGATTGGTATAAGTTTGGATAGTGGTATTAGATTTGTTGGTGCTTTGGGTTGAGGCCCCGGGGGCCTCGAGATAATTTCAGATGGTTGACGGAAGGATTTTAAGTTTGGAGTTGCAGCTGAAGCTGTTGATTTTCTGTCATAACTGCACCTGCGAGTGTGGAACCGCAGGTGCGGCACCGTAGAAGCAGATCTATGGTCGCAGAAGCGGAAATGAGGAAAGGACCAGGAACCGCAGAAGCGGCATAAGTATCGCACTTGCATGACCGCAGATGCGAATTTTGGGCCGCAGGTGCGGCGGAGAAGTTTTAAGTGAGAACCGCAGAAGCGGTATCGCTGATGCAATTTTTGGACCGTAGATGCGGGATTGCTGGGCAGAACATATAATAGTTGTCTTTGCGAATTTAAGCTATTCTTTCACCATTTTCATCCGGGAAGTGAGCTTTTGGGGAGGTTTTTGAGAGGGAATTCAAGGGAACTTCGAGGAGGTAAGATTCTTGGAACCTAAACTCGTTATTGGAGTGATTTTTATCATTATAAGCATGAAAAATTAAGGAAAATCAGTGGTAATTTGGGGGTTAGGGCTTGACTAATTAGAGGCATTTGCGTGATGATTTGAGGGACCAATTGAGGTTCGATTTTGGTACTTTTGGTATGACTGAACTCGTGAGAGTGTGAGGATTCTGAAAATGTAAATTTTACCCGATTCCAAGACATAGGACCGAGGGGTATTTTGGTCATTTTACCTAATTTCGCATATTAGCTTAGAGTTTAATTGTAGAATTAGTTACTTGAAGTATTATTTACATTATGGAATTGAATTGAATAGATTTGGGTCATTTGGAGTCGAGTGCTCGTGGCAAGAGCGTGATTTCGGATTGATTTGAGTTGGTTCGAGGTAAGTGGCTTGCCTAACCTTGTGTGTGGGACCTTCCCCTTAGGATTTGGTATTATTGTTAATTGAAAAGCCGTGTACGTGAGGTGACGAGTGTGTACTTGTGCTAATTGTTGAAAATCTGGTTTTTAATTAAGTAATTACTAGTATGTTTCCTTTCCTGCTTTTATTACTTGCACTATTAAGCCTGTTGTTAGCTTAGGAAAGCATGTCTAAGTGATTTAATTGCTTTATTTGCTCAAACTGCTTTACCTAAATTCTATGCAGCATGCTAGGCTAGACTTACTTGTTTGCCTTAATATGGAATTTGACATTTCTGAGTATTTTTCCTGTTTCTGATGTGTATTTACATTGGGACTATGGATGTGGGATTCCAGTAGCTCCCCCCTTGTCTGTTTACATTTGGGACTACGGATGTGGGATTCCGGTAGATCCCCTTGCACAGTTATATGGAACTATGGGAATGCACCAGGTAGATTCCCTCAGTACTGGGTATTTACATTTGGGACTACGGAACGAGATTCCGGTAGATCCCCGCGCACTATGAGTTGGACCACGGGATGGGACGGGATCCATATTGGGCAAAAAATGGATATTTGGTAAACTCTCTTGGATTGATAGTATACGCTTATTTGGAAACACTTCAAAGTTTGATATTTGATATGTTTGATATATTTGTTCACTTGTTTTAAATTATGTTAAATTGAGCTAACTATGACTAAAAGGGGGAATTGGAGAATTTAATGACTCTAAGCCTAAAGTTTATACACCACTAAGCTTTACACTTAGCGATAGTTGTTTTCTATCGTAGGTAATGTTCGGGATGAAATCTGAAGATGGCCATGATGAAGTAGTCTTTTTGGGAGAACTTATGGAGATCACATTTGCATATGCACCTTGGTTTTGCATAGTTTTGGGACATGTACATGATATATATATATATGTGTGTGTGTGTGTGTGTCACATTTATGTATGTTATGTGGAGGCTTGTTGGATTTTAAAGACCAAAATCTTGTAACTGACCAAAGTTTTGTAACTTGAATTTGGTAACTTATTTTACTTTTTAGGGTGTGTTAATAACTCAAGTCTTGTAATATGCTAAATTTACACTTTGTCTTGTAAATATGTTCAAAGGAGAAAAACTAGTTTCCTTTTTTTTATATACCCGATAAGTTTGAAATTTATGTACAATACAAACTTGTTGTGATGTTGAATGAATGTATAAATTTGTTAGGAAGTTACTTTAATCTGTTGATTGTTCAAGAAGGGTTATCACCTTATGTTGATATTTTGACATTGTATTTCGTTTAAAAAAATATTATGAAGTGTACAATATATATATTGCACTTTGAACCTTTTCGCATGGGCCTATTTCCGCTACTAAATTATTCTGAATATTTTTAACTAGTATCTTTATTTAATATTTTATAAGTAGTGAATTAGATTTGTTTCCTAAGTAGCACCCTCCCAAAGGGGCTGCTACAAAGATAAGTTAAATATGAATTAGGGACTGAATGATTGGAAAGTACTCGACATCTTGGTAATTTCAGATTCTATTCCGGCGGTAATAGAATGGACCACAGAAAAAGATTCATGATGAATTCAGAGAATGGTCATTCAGGGAGACGCTTCCCTAGAGCAAGCAATATGAGCAAAGTTAAGCTTAAGAGACTGTATGTGCTAGTTACGCTAAGTGTCGCCCTCACGAGTAAGGGAATTTGTCATCCTTGGTACAGAAGGATTACTGCAAGGCGAGTAAGGATCATTGATGTTGACAAACGATGCCAAAAATGAAAAGGTAAAACATCTATAGGTAGATCCTCGTGGCTTCAGCTTTTAGTACACCACTAAAGGGGGAATATGGAGTGATGTGACATAAAGTCAGAATTAAGTGGTTCTAATGACTATGGAATGATAAAGGAAGAACGCGATAAGAATGAGAAAGGGATGAGATTGTACTTATTCAAATGTTACAGATATGCTATGATTCCAGAACATTATGTAAGCACGGCACCAAGAAAAGAAAGTAAGGGTTCCTGCCCGGGATGATTTTGATAAATAAGGAGCCAGTACAAGACGTAAGTTAAGACAAAGGAAATAACCCACGAAAGATTACGAGGAATATCGATATGAGAATGGGCCAATGAGTAGTTAGTAATTGGTCAGGAAGATCCCAGTCATGGCTAAACAGGAAGTTATAGACGAGTCATCAGATCGTGTAAGATAAACATAGTAGAACCTAACATGGAGAATTCAGCCTCAAAGAATATCATTATAATACTTGAGATATATTCAAACAAGAGTCGGGATAGTTAAAAGTACCGTATGAGTGTTATGGGGATAAAAGAATGTGCCACTGGGAAGGCAGTCAAGATATCAGTTCAGAAGCAACCATACAAGCACAAGGGCATGGAAGTAAGAAACTACGAAAGATTATAGGCAAGTAAGGACATAAAAAGGTCTGTAATAAGCTCACAGCTTTACGAGAGTCAAGGGTTCTCTCTAAGTACTACAACGAAAGACTAGCTAAGGAGATAAGAAAGAAGGCTTCAACCTAAGCACAACGACCTAAAGAGGAAATGGTCGTGTAACAACAATCTTGCAACAACATTGTAAGCATTCCAAAGGAAAGTGGAACCTACCGTGGCTAATGAATGGGAAGTAAGAATTAAAAGTAATATTCGAGATCATATGAGTTGTATGAAAACTCTGGCAAGTGTGGGCACTAAGATAAGCTAAGTATGGATGCAACAAGGGGGCAGAAAGACCAGGAAAAGTAATAGCTTACGTTGAAAGAAAGCTAAGATGGAACGAAAGAATTATTCGATCAATGATCCAGAGTTAGTACTTTATGGATACATTCAAGATTTTGGAGCATTATCCAGGCAGCATATTTTTTAACAATCATACAACCATAGAAGGCTCCGATATAAGTTAAAAGAAAGAATTGAGCCCATGGCATAGACAAAGGATTGAATTGTTAGAAGATTGTATCATGGATATTCTATAACGCCCATGAAAGGCTAAGGTAATAACTTATACCATGAGCCACAGATCGGAAGATAGTTTAAGCCTATGTAAAGGCTGATCAGAAGGAAGAGGAAACTAAAGAGTTACATCAACTAAATAAATCATGAGTTTGATTATTGAACCCAAAAAATTATGGACATAGTGATTGAGAGCATATCAGAATCACTCTTAATATTGAGGTGCAAAAGAGATAGCACAACAACCATAATCTATAATGGCTCTACATCTACAAGGAAGCAAGTTAGAAGAAGTACCAACCTCATAAGAAGTCAGTATGAAGCTCCCACCGGATTGTGTATATCCCAGAGGTGCGAGTATTATAATAGAGCTTCAGGTTATGGACGTGAATTACACCTAGGTAGAAGGGAGGTTATGAAAGAGAAAGAAGATATGATGCGAGATTTTAAGTAAGCAAGGTAAAAGTGAACAACGTACGAGATACTTAAATGCAAAAGGTTGTTAATAGTCTATACTTCGCATCGTCGGTGGCATGTCTTCCAGCCTATGGTTTCTAAGTACTGAGAGATCTAGTTAAAAGAGTAGAGAAAAATTGGAGACAATGTGATGTCTCAATTGACGTTCCAGAATAACATAAGAAAATTTATGGTGCAAGCAAGTTGAAGGAAAGTTTATAAATGGATATATATAGGTCGCAAGCTAAAGTATGGTAGAGCAATAAAGTTTTAAGGAAGCATGAGTAAGGATGAGGAAAGGCAAGTGAAAAGGTGACGAGAATGGATAAGTCTTTAGGATTAAGCACATGAAAACAAGAAGAGCAGATAGTTTCTCTATGTTATACAAAGCTCGTTATAGCTTTAATGAACTCAAAGGAGTCTAAGATTAATAGCATTTAGAAGGAATGAAATGATGTCCTAGTAATATATTGAGGGTATAATTGTGACAGATACAGGATGATGTTTGGGCCTTCGTTTGAATAATAGTTTGAAGAAAAAAAGAGATGAGAAGGAGAAAAGATTTCGCTGGTAGCACGAAATTAGAACTCCCATAAGGTGAATCACATTGAGACACTATGAAATACGATTATGGGAATCACTTTGAATATTCCTTGAGGTAACGTAAGCCCTAGGGGAAAAGTATTACGTGAGAAGTTTCAAGTTATTAGTGGTATATTGTAAATCAATATTGAGGTGAATCAACAATAGATGGACAAAAGTCACAAAGTATGAGATGAGATTGGGCCGTCATTCTAAAGATGAGTAGTAACGAGGAAGCATTAAAGGACTTAAATTTATACATATGGAATAAGAAATGAGAGTAAGCTAGGATTTGGTAGCAGACCTCAGCAATGATAAATTAAAGTCAGAGTTATGGCAGTAAATTCATACGGATGGCTAAACGGACCTAGGCGATGAGATATAACAATATTCGTGAATTCAACAAAGTACCGAGTGAAGAACTTCAGTATACTCATATATGCCCAAAGGGACATCTTATCAAGATCTACATATGAATCCTAGAGATTGGGCACACTTACAAGGTCAAAATTGTATAGGCTGCATGATGAAAGGTAGTAACAGTTACGAGATGGGAAGGATTCCGACTACACGTTGTGGTGTAAGAAAGAAGCCTAAGGGGGGAATGCCCTGGACTTTGGACTCATTCATAGAACAGTCGCCTAGATGGAAAGGGAAGTTCTAAAGTATTCAGAAAATATAAATTATGAAAATGATAAGTGCATCAGTAAACATTCGAGAACGAATGTTCCAAAGGGGGGAATAATGTTACGCCCCACAGTATTACGATGATGTTACCCACTGCAGTAATATATTATGAGGATGTTACATCCTGCAGTATTACATTATGATGATGTTACACTTTGCAGTAATAAGTTACGGCACTATTGCACCCTACAGTATTTTACGTTGAATTTGTCGTAAGGTAATTGGCATCGGTCCAAAGAAAAGATTATTTGGAGATTATAAGGATTATGCTATTTCAAAAAAAGTGATGAGTAAATTCGTGAAGATGAAAGGGGAAGAAAGTCAAAGAAAATAAATTTTCGTCAAAGTTTGGCATTTTGGGGTAAAATACGGTCTGAGCTAAAATACCCGGTATTTATGGACTAGTGCTATACAAGGTACTACATGACCATGGTAGTAAGGTGTATAAGGTGTGTTAAAAGTGAGTAGTATTTTAAGTAATTTGTGGTAATTTTTAAATTATGCGGGTAATAGATTAATTACCGAGCAACGAAGGGCAGAGTCTGATTATGCTCCTCCAACAGTTCACGCCAAACGTTGTACTTCACAAAAGGTAGAAAACAAATAACCAAATCCTGAGACTAGGGTGCCCACTCTCCAGAAAAAAGAAGAGGTGGCTCATGCCGGTGAAAGAAGAAATAAAAGAAAAGTCTGATTCCTGATCCAAAATCGGTTTTTTGAATGAAGTTAGAAAGAAGTTCTAACATTACTCGGTTAACTAATAAGTGGATAAGATTAAGTCCCTCCCCCAATAAAACGTGGCAGAAGGCTACTATTTGAGAAAGTGACTCATATTGATCTTTGGGTAGGTGGCTGCCAAGGATTTATGAGTGTCAATTTGTATATTAATTCTCTTTCTTGATTCTCTTATGTCAACAGAAGAAGACTACGTGAGTTATCACAATTGTATAGCAACATTGATGTTGCAAGGATGACTTTGATTTAGAAAAATACTCAAGTTAAAATACATAGATGTTGATGTCCCATAGGGAGAAAAAAAACAACCATCCGCTACTTTTAGTAGAAAGAATTAATTAGGCAGTTTCTAACATTCAGCAATCAGCAAGTGCAATAAGCTGATCAACCACACTAGGATCAACCACGCTGCTTTTAATTAGAAAGGAGTAATGTAACCATTCCTCAAAAAGCAAGAAAAATTTTCTTTCTTGGTTCAAATACGGTAACACCAAGAACAGAAGCTCAATCGTTCAAACATTTCAACGAGCAGAAGCTTAATTCCGTCCAAATTTTGTGGTTCTAAAAGAGTACGGTGTAATCTTCGCCAAGAATATTATACGGAGTTTTCCCTACTCCATGTATGTTAAGGCTATCCCTTCTTTATTTTGGAATGATCCATACGATAAGAACGAAACGTGAAAATGCACAAATTCCATAAATGACTCTATTCTTAGAAGTATTAGAGATATCTATGTTCCTAAATTTCCATATGTCATAATATTTTATCATCTGTTCATGGCTCAGAAAAATAAGAAAGTTGAGAAACAAAGAAGTTTACTTTATGATATTGCTCAAGACAAAATGGTCTTATGAAATTCCGATTATTAACGTACTTTTCATGCATTGCATTCATGTGCATTGACCCATGACCAGATGGTGTTATATATGCGTATATATGTAAATATATGTATATGGGATATGGAAAAATATATATATATATATATATATATATATATATATATATATATATATATATATATATATATATATATATATATATATATATATATATATATATATATATATATATATATATATATATATATATATATATATATATATATATATATATATATATATATATATATATATATATATATATATATATATATATATATATATATATGTATGTATATATGTATATGGGATATGGGAAAGGTTATGGCGTTATATACGCACCACCACCTGATCAGCTGGTATACGATGATGATTTTGCCTACAGTGGCCGATATGATATGATGGGATGCCCTCAGAGGCTGATGATGTTATGAAACATGTACCTATGCACGACATGACATACATACGCATATGCATGACGCTAAAAGTAATTTATGATTTACAAAGTTATTCAGACTTACAGGTTGAGTCATGTACTCTATATTTCTTCCATATCTCTTATGTATTTATTTATGTGCCTTACATACTCGGTACATTATTCGTATTGACGTCCCTTTTGTCTGGGGACGCTGCGTTTCATGCCCGCAGGTCCTGATAGACAAGTCGAGAGCCCTCCAAGTAGGCTATCAGCTCAGCGGAAGATGTTGGTGCACTCCATTTGCTTCGAAGTTGATCGTTTGGTTAGTATTATCTAGACGTGTATTATTTGGTAAGGCGGGACTCTATCCCGACCTTTATGACACTTATGTACTCTTAGAGACGTGTAGACATATGTCGTGTATATAAAAGATTGTACGGCCTGGTCGGCCTATGTTTTGAGTTTATAAAGGATTATGTTGGCCTATTAGGCCTGTATGTCATGTGTATATAATAATGCAATAAGAAAGATACGTTACATTGGTACTCGGTTGAGTAAGGTACCGAGTGCCCGTCGCGGCCCATCGGTTTGGGCCGTGACAGAGGACCCCACCAGAAGGATCGAATCAGGTGAAAAAATGATAGTAGCCAACGATAAAAAGGTCGAGACCTACAACTCTAGGTTCGATCAGATCCCGGGTGCACCCCCAGTCCTCAAGGGCGTGGATTCGAAGAAGTTCATACAAAGGTCGTTCCCGAGGAAGTAGCCCTGAAGCCCATTCTAAAGAAGTTCAGAATGTCGGAACTCCCTAAGTACAACAGTACCACTGATCCTAATGAACACGTTGCTGCCTACACATGCGCAGTAAAAGGCAACGATATAAAGAATGACGAAATCAAGTCCGTATTGCTGAAAAAATTCGGGAAAACACTCTCGAAGGGGGCCATGATGTGGTACCACAACTTGGCTCCTAATTCCATAGATTCGTTCGCCATGCTAGCGAACTCCTTCGTAAAGGCACATGCCGGAGCCATCAAGGTAGCGACAAGGAAATCCGATGTTTTCAAAATCAAGTAAAGAGAGAACGAGATGTTGCGGGAATTCGTGTCCCGCTTTCAGATGGAACAGATAGAGCTGCCGCTAGTCTCCGATAACTAGGCAATACAGGCCTTCACCCAAGGCTTGAACGAACGAAGCTCGGTGGCTTCAAAACAGCTGAAACAGAACCTGATCGAGTATCTGGCCGTGACCTGGTTGGACGTCCACAACCGGTACCAGTCGAAGATCAGAGCCGAAGATGACCAGTTGGGAGCCCCTTCGGGCTCAGTGTACCCAAACAGGCTCCTGGCAAAGGAACCGAAGCCAAACAAAGAAAGGTATTAGCCATACCTCGAGGATAGGAAGAACGCCTCGAGGCACACCTACCCTACAATGATTGGAGGATGGATCGAGGACAGGACCCTCAAGGGCTCATCAACAGAACCAGGTTTGATCAAAATGTAGTGCCAACAGGTGCACCCTACCTGTCGGAATACAATTTCAACGTCGATATGTCAGACATCATGTTCACTATCAGTAAGATCAGAGATACCAAATGGCCCAAACCGATACAGTCAGATCCTTCGAAGAGGAATTATAACTTAGTATATGAGTTTCACAACATGCACAGCCACAGGACCGAGGATTGTCATCAACTATGAGAGGAGGTAGCTCGCCTGCTTAGCAAAGGACATCTCCGAGAGTTCCTTAGCAATCGAGCCAAAAATCAGTTCCGAGAAAGGGAGGCAACCAAGAAGAACGAGGCAAACGAGCCACAACACGTCATCCACATGATCATAGGGGGGCGCCGATGCCCCGCAGGAACCCGTAATGAGAAGAACAAAAATATCCATCACCAGAGAAAGCGGACTTAGGAATTTATCCCCGAAGACGCCCTCACATTCAGCAAAGAGGACACCGAGACCTGGTCTCAACCCCACAACGACACCCTGGTAATCACCTTCCTTGTAAATTCTTTTCAGATAAAACGTATACTCGTAGATCCAGGTAGCTAGGCCAATATTGTTAGGTCGAGGGTAATAGAACAGCTCGGACTACTCAACAAAATCGTGCCCACGACTCGGGTCCTCAACGGATTCAACATGACAAGCAAAACGACGAAAGTAGAAATCATCCTCCCAATTACCGTGGCTGGCACGACCCAAGACACCAAATTCCATGTTATCGAGAGAGACATGAGGTATAATGCCTTATTCAGACGACCATGGATACACTGCATGAGAGCAGTGCCATCCACCCTTCACCAGATGATAAAATTCCCAATAAAGGATGGAATTAAAACCGTCTACGGGGAATAGCATGCGGCAAAGGAAATGTTCGCAATACACTATATGGTACCAATGCTCGTACCTCCGCCCCCGAGTAAAAAGGGCAAATCGGGCCTCACCCTCGATCGAACTTGACAGGACAAAGTAGAAATCCACACCGCTTTTTTTGCCTCAGGCAATTATAACGAATTAATCCCGAGGCATCGCCAGCATATCCCACCTCAAGGTACAACCGTCTCTTTTTTTGTTTCAAATTTGGAACTAACCCTTATGCAGGCCCTAACCGGAGTTGTCGTAATGCTAGCACTGCCTGAAGACCTCAAGGTTCTGAAAATACACCTGATGCACTCTTTTCCTTCAACTGAGTTTTTGTCCCAAAAGAAGGATTTTACCGGCAAGGTTTTAACGAGGCAACGTCTGCGAGCTGCCTAAGAAAAGCTCCGCAAATGCTCAAAACTTCTCTTGCAGACAACTTTTGAACGATGAAGGGCACTCCCCCAGAAAGCCACCCACTTGAAAAGGTTTTGAAACACCGAACGGGGTTCCTGTAGGGAAGCAATGTACCAGGCCGAACGGTCGAAAGGACCGTACCCGTATAATCAGGCTCCCGTCGGCAAATATGTGTACTATCATACCAAGCAATTAAAGAATATCTTTTGTCAAATACACCTTCGCAAAGTAAGATAACAATCCCTCCACCAAATGCGTCCCGAAATGCTCAGAGACTTCGCGTCAATAATTTGGCACTCGCACGACCCCAGGGTCGGAACTCCGGGCTTATAAGGCCCCAACAAGGCAACTCCGAGCTCATGGATAATGGCCTTCAAGCCTAAACAAACTCGATGACTCGGAGATTGTCGTCAATCGCCATAAACTAGAAAACCCGAAACTGTAAGACCTCGAACGGGCAGACTTGGTATAACCATATCTATTTTACATAGCAACAAAAACTGTAAGACCTCAACAGGTATGGCAAACTGTAAGACCTCAACAGGCATGGCAAACTGTAAGACCTCAACAGGCATGATAAATTGTAAGACCTCAACAAGCATGAAAATTTTGTAAGACCTTACTACAGGCATAAAAATCAATCCTGAAGTTTAGGTTATGCGTCTCATTTGTAAGAATCCCGAAAGGGCATACCCTCGGTGTAGATGCCTAAACTATCACTCGGGATCAAAAATGGCTCCGGCCAAACACATATGACTACGGTCAATACGGCTGCTCCAGCCAAAGTAACGCGACTTGGGGACTCCCGACTGTCGCTAACAAAATCACAGGCCATTACTTCGAATATATTTCGAAAAGAACCGGTTAAAATAGGCTTCCCTCAACAGACAAATGAGCTTCGACCATGTGAGCTCCAAATCACAAATGCTTCAAGCTACTCATCCTACGAGCTAAAAGCTTTCCGAGATGCTCGAACATCGCCGCTAACGACTTGAAATCAAGGTTCTTCCCGAACCGACGACGGGTCAGGCAAAATCATTTCAAAAAGACCTTAACGAGAGGAAAACAAAGCCGACAAAAACCCCATGGGCAAAAGCATAAGAGCCATTGTCGCCAGCCAAACGAGCCTCCGGGCCGCACACTAAAAGGTCTCAACGACCAAACAGCGTAAGAGCCATTGTCACCAGCTTGAAAAGTTAAAAACTTGAGGATTAAAATGAGTTCGAGTCGTAACCCGATTCGGAGACCGGATCCAAAATAGTTAACTACAAATGCCTAAGGGCACAGCATAAGTACCATTGTCGCCAGCCGAACAAGCCTCCGGGCCATACACTTAAAAGGTCACTTTGACCCAAAGCGCAAGATTCATCATCATCCGCCCATGCATGCATGAAAAAACTTGAGGGTCAATTAAAGCTCGAGTCGCAACGCGACTCGGAGACTGGACCCAAAATAGTTGAAACAACAAATGCCCAAGGGCAAGGAATAAGAACAATTATCATTCGCCCATATAGGCATAGGAGATTGGAGGTCAGGTAAGCTCAAGCCAAAGCTTGACTCGGAGACTAGGCCTAAACATCTGGGCAAAGCACAAAGGCCCTGACGCATACCCGCATCAAAAATTGCACTTAAGAGCCTCCGGGCCTATTTAGTGAGCTCCGGATCCACGGGGCTCCCGGCAGACATCGAAGCCAGCCCGCCTGGTCAAAAGCAATACAGAAAGAGATACAAAAAAGATAAAGCTTCAAGTTTTCTCTTATTTACATACGCTAAAGGCGCGCTCTCCATCTACAAACGTGCTCTGCGAACAGCAAATACAAAGTGGCAAAACCCACGCTCCGCTCCAGAATGTTACGGCCTACCGGCCCCAACTTCACTTAAACTCTTCTAGGAGGACAAAAACTCAAGCGCTGATCTCTTCAGGCATCCCTCCTCGAGATCCACAATGAACGTATCCCCCGATTATTTCCTCACGATCGAGGGCCCGCTCCAGCTCAGCTCGAACATCAGCGACGTCCTTTAAATGGATCTCTATTTCCTTATTGGCCTTGGTCCGACCCAATGTTGCTTCAATCCAAGCGTCGAATTATCTCGACCCGGACCTTCGAGAGATCAGCTCCCAGCTTCGCAATCATCTACACTCAAACCGAAGCTTGAGCCTGCACCTGAGCCCTCAGTTCCCTGCAAGCGTTCCTAACTCGGTCGGCTTCACCCCCAAGGTACTCCTGAGCCTTCGTATTTTTTTTCTGCAACTAAGGAATAAGCAAAAGCCTAACCTCAAAGGTTAAAAAAGCAAAATGCTTACTATGAGAGGTCATTTACCCCATCAAATAGCTCTCGTAACTCGAGCTCCGGTATGCCCTATATCGCCAGTACATCAACTAAACCTCTTTCTCCATGCTAAGGAGCCTAAGGGACTTACCCTCATCCAGAGCTCTCCGAGGTCCAGCCCCATGGCAGAGCCACTCAAACCTGAGCCTATCAAAATCCTACAGAGGGAAAACTTGACAAAAAAGAGAAAAAACGAAATGCGGAAGAACTGTGCCAAAGCTTACCACGAAGCGAAATCGGCGGACTTCCACAAAGGCCAAAGCATATTCCTGCTGGCCTAGCCCCCTCGGCCATGGAAAGAACCTACCTCGGTTGAAGCGTGATCACTCAGAGGAACCACCGCTCCGAAATCAAAAACTTCAAGAACAGCAGGCCCTGATAGCACTGAAAATCAGGGGAGGAGCTTATCCCCCCCCCCCTCCAGATTAATCCCGTCGTTGCCACCATCAGTTGCAAAGTTGAAACACTAAAAGGCGGGGAGACATGCAGGCGTGTTGATACCAGGAACATGGCACGAAAAATGGCAAATGCGTGAGACAGGGTAACCCTTGGGATGGCGGAAACAGCCTCATGTCATACATTGGAAGAGCTGCGACAATTCGAAGCTGACCGAAGACGCCAACCAATAGCATCATCTCCAGCCTCGAGGCGATACTCAACTTTGAAAAATCTCCGTCAAGATAAACCAGTATGTAAAGAAATAAGTTCTTTTGAATGACACCAGTACAAACCGGGCTTCGGGTGATGTCCAGAATGGTCCGAGTGCGAGCGAGCTTCTGCTCAGGGGCTGCTTTCAGAAAATCACCAGCATCCCCTACCCACGGGTCTCCGAGCAAATTTCTTCTCAAAAGACATTATGAGGCCTGAAAACAATATCCTCACTTTCACGCGAAGTCAGGGTCCCGGCGGCCCGAAGTCATTAGCCTTATTCGGGTTCGGTCCCAGGGACCGCGAAAAGTCCTACGCGAGGCCGTTTCCATCAACCGAAGGCCAGAAGGAATACTCGCATTTGGGCTCAGTATTAGCAATGATAATACAGGAACATGCATTCAGAGTTGCCGCAAACATAAAGAAATATAGCAAGTATCAAAGGCAGGAGGCAAGGAAATATCTTTGTATTCATAAAAATGTCCGTTGACAACGACCCTTGGGGGGTCCTTACATATGATTACAAAAGCCCACAAGGGGATCCTTACACAGAAATAAAGAAGTTCGAAGATATGCATACAACATGAGCCTAAGAATCTAGCCTATTCCTAAAATGCGACATCTCCGACATCATCTCCCCAGGCGTATGACCTCAAAGACAATATCTTCCAAGTCCGATCCCCTCGGAGACCTCATCCCGATCCTCCTGGAATGGCATCTTCAAAAAGAAGGATATAGAAAAAGAAGGCGAGGGAGAAGAGCAAAGTAATGAAGGAGAGGCTAGAAAAAGACAAGAAGTGGCTGGGTGAAAAATTTGGCTAGTACGAACTCCGCCATTACTTGGATACCATTATAAGGCCACTTCTTGAGACGTTGTCTCGGCCCGGGGTCAACAGCCAATAGAGATTGTCGCCATACCCCCCTGGAATCCAACAGGGGTTTAACATGCCAAGCCGAGGAATGAGGGGGAGCAGCGATGTATAATCCGATCCCCCTCTTGAACAGCGGTGCATAATCCAAGTATCTCCCCGGGTCGGAGGAAATAGGTCCCCTACTTCATCGCCCCGACCAATGGAGACAGTAGCAACAACAACAATAACAACAACAACAACAGCATCACAACTTTGTTCAACCAAAGAAGGATTAAGAGTTGGTCCATGGCACACATGACGTAAGATCTCGAGGTCGTGGGCCTCAAACATGATAAGGCGGCAATGACTAAAATGGAAAGAAAGGAGGAAAGGATGGGTATCAAAGGAAGCTTGGATGAAAAATTGATCACAAGAAGCCCCATTTATAGGGGGAGGGAAAAGTAACCGACGACGCCATTATCGCCCTCGAAAAGCGTAACAACAGGCGCAATCAATGCATTCATGGGAGCTGAATCAACGACAATAATATGACCCCGAAGAATGAAGAGTCATGACACATCGGAGGATCCTGAAGAAGGGAAAGGGTGAAACGCCTCGGCACTTGTAAAAAGGGGGATGCGCCATCGGCATGATGTCATTGCGAGAGCCTGCGAAATGGGGTGTCAAAATCATTTCTTATCGCTTCTCTCTAAGAAACGCGGAGACTATCTGTGCACGGTGAAATCGGAGGACCGATTTCTCGTTGACAAAATTGCTTCAGTAGGCCACCTCGGAGGCTCGGGACCTCGAGCCGGTCATTTCCCTCAAGATCTGTCGATACCTGGCCGAGGATAACATAGTCCTAAACCCCGACAAACACGAGAAGCTTCCGAAGAATGCATCCGGGGTCGATTGAGTCTATTTGAGCAGCTCGACATCGGCCCACACAAACGTCATAAAGCTACTTAGATGTCTCATCCCATTTTTCTTTATCACTCAACGTATCTTGTACTAAGTTTGGGCTCCCCCCCCCCCTCTTATAAAAGGGGAGTCATTAACACTCTGTAAGAGAAGAGCTCCAAGTACTCTACAGAATATCAATAATATCTCTCTTTTTCTCCTCTCTAAACTACTCGCTCGAGGTCCCTTTAGCATTTATTACTTTCTTACTTGTTCTTCATTTATTGCTTGGTATAGGCCATAAAGAGCCTTGCTTGATCATACCTTAACTGTTATCCCATTCTTGACTACCCCCGATAGCTCGAGCTCGAGCCAGATATCGACCTCGAGGTCCTTTATCGACCAGTCCGAGGCTCGGGCTACAAGCATCTCAGTTTGATTACTGCCCCGTTTTAGCTTGTATTTCTTCAGTAAACTTCATACTCTTAGCATCAACTGCTTTAACAACTAGCATAAAAATAGATCACGTATTTTTAGAATCCCATTTACAAATTTAATTGGTGTTACCATTTCACGGTAAATAATAATCAGTTCAAGAATATATGTCTCAGTCTAGTCCTATTTAGTATTCCAGTATTATGTAACTCAGTGTAATCCAGTATTCCAGTATCATGTAACTCAGTGTGATTCAGTATTTCACTATCATGTATTGCAGTTTGATTCTCAGTTCCTGAATGTTGAACACATGTATTTGGGCCTGAGGCTGTAGTTTATGCTTTATGCATGTTTGGGCTTGAGGCCATAGTTTATGCTTTATGCATTTTGAGCCTGGGGCAGTAGTTATGTATATGTATACTTGGGCCTGAGGCCGTAGCTTGTGCACATATATATTGGGCCCGAGGCCGTAGGTTATTTAGATAAACAGGTTGTTCATCATTCAGAAGAGGGAGTATTCATATTCTTACTTCCTTTATCATTTCAGTTATCAGTTATCAGTTATCAGTTCAGTTACCAGTTATCAGTTTAGTTATCAGTTATCAGTTCAGTTATCCGTTATCAGTTATCATTTCAGTCTCAGTTTCAATAGTTATCATTTCAGTTATCAATTATCAATTCTCAGTTATCAGCTTAGTTTCAGTTTCAGCATTTTTAATTCTTTCTTTCAGTTGCTTTACATACCAGTGCAATTCAAATGTATTGACGTCCCTTTTGCCCAGGGCCTGTATCTCACAATGCAGGTAATGATTTATAGGTCGACGATTCAGAGCGCTAGGATTCTCGTACCAGCTATTTGGTGATCCCCAGTTCTTTCGAGCAATATCATTACTTTACAGTCTTTCAGTATTTATAGATAGTTAGTGTTTCCAGTACTTCAATAGAGGCTTCATAGACTAGAGTAACAGTTAGACAGAGTCGCAGGCTTTTCATATTAAGCTATGTTGGCTATAAATATGTTTCAGAATTGTATTAGTATTTTCGCACTTTGATTTACATCATCCAGACTTTCAGTATATTAGCATGTGTTAGCTTATCTTCCGCTTTCAGTATGTTATGATATCACATGTTGATTCAGTCAGTCAGTTGGTTCGCTCGGTCACATGTAGTCAGGTACCGAGTGTCGTGTTACGTCCAGGCCCAAGTTCGGGGCGTGACAAATTTAGTGCTGGAACTCAACCCCAAGTTCACAAAGCTGTAGGTTCTAACTCTTCGAAAAAATTTATCACAACTTCATAATAATGGTATCAAGACAATTACAAGATACAGGAATGAGAGTTAATTTTTCTTTGGCTTTCCTCATGAAACATAACTTATCGCGTTTTAACCTATTATTTTTATGATTTTATAAGTCAATTTATTCTTGATTAGTTGAAAGTTTTTTATTTGAAAATTTTCATTAATTACCTTTGAATTTTTGAGCTCACAAATCCTGAAATAATTTGGATGTATATATTTGCATCACTGCTGATTCCGTCAATTATTGTGGAACAATCTCAGAAGCATATATACAACAATAAATGTTCTAAGAATAAGGAAGCATAAGAATGTTAAAGATGATCATGAGTAGGTAAAATTACAAGCTAATTTTTCACTAAACTTTATTAAATTTGAAATTAAAAACTTGGTAAAGCTAGCTTGAACTGATCAAGGTACGATTTTTCTAACTGCTATTAGAGATGACACGTCTTTAGGGTGGAAAGTGGCGGCAACAGTATTAACGACAATCTCAAAAACTCTTTATCGCTAAGGTTTGTGTACTTTCAATCTTTTACTGGTTATCAATCATGTAGAATATTTAGAAAAAAATCGGATACTTGAGCAATAGAAGATCACAAGGAGAGAAAAAAATGTCTACCTTAATTTATCTTTATATGGTTTATGGTTTGCATTTGCTTACTATTTTTCGTTAAATTTATTTGGAAGTTACATGTACAACTTTCTCTTGTGTCAGCTTCAATATTCTTGATATTTTACTTGGATCTTTTACTTTTATAATAATAGTAGACATATACATAGGTAGAAAATCAACTTATTTTATTATTTACAATAGCTTTTGGTAATTTTTTATTTAAAATACTCGTGCAAGGCACGAATACAGAGACTAGTTATTATAAAAGCATGAATACAATGTCAGTTTACAAAAATAACCTTATAATATTAAGCATAATAACTCATAATAAAAGGATATAACTGGAATTCTAGATATTAACCTTATAATCCTATTAATTTTAGGACATAATATTACACGTTACGAATCGTACACGATACAAAGACAACTTATAAAAAGAATTGTAGCAACGAAATAAGCGGCAGAGTCACTGTATATGGACGTTCTACATTTTGTTTAATCTCTATGCAAATACAAATATTTCGCACATAAAATAAAATCATAGAAGAGAAACTAATTGGAATCTGAAGATCACTATTCAATAATCGGATCTTGTGATAGAAGGATAAACGAGAACCTAATTTTTATCCAAATTTTAAGGTTATTAAATACAAATGGAGGACAAGTTATTCACCCAAATCACTTTTACTCTTATCTATATCCGTCTATCTATATCATATTATTATAAAAGCATGAATAAAATGTTGGATTACAAAAATAATATTTTTAATATTAACCATAATAACTCACAATAAAAGGACATGCATAATCAAAATTCTAGACATTAGTCTTGTAATCCTATTAGTTTTAGGACATAAAGTAACACGTTAGGAATCATACATGATAACCTTTAGGAATCCTATTAGTATAATTTTTCAGCATAAATATATAATACTACATGTTAGCATGTAAACCTTACCTTTAGGAACATGTTAAATTTTCTATTAGTATAATTACTTTGGGGATATGAATATATTTTTAGTCATGTAATCCTATTACTTTTAGGATACACTTCTTAAAAAATTCTTATTAGTAATTTAATTTAAAAACGTATTACATTGTCCAAATCCATTTAGAAACATGAGAGTCTATCTATCCATCTATCTATATCTATCTATATTATTATAAAAGTACGAATGTTAGGAAGCTAAATGTTAAGAGACGAAAATATCCTCGAAAAATTGATTGACTTTTTTACCTTTAAAGTTAATTTTTCCTTTATGTAGCAATTTAATGATGGGTATAAACATAATTTTGAGTTAGGACTATGTAACCTTTTTCTGTTAGGATTCGATCCATTCTAAAATATACAATCTTCCTTTAACAAAATAATTTCATAATTGATTAAAAATTATAATATATAGAATTATAATAATTACTTATATGAGAAAAGTTGGCAAAGAAAAATTCTACGAGCACGTAAAAGACTTGTCATACATGATACTTATACAAGCACTGCCCCAATTATACCTGAGTTAACATGTAAAATTGTAGAAGTTTTAGAACTTTATTTCTTGTGCAAAATTTATGTTTCTTATTTGATAAGATTATAAATTCAACTAAAAAATATTTACCAAAAAACTAAACCTGATAGACGAACTTCTTTAAAGTTAAGTTAGTCAAGGACTCCTTTCATACTTATTTTAATCAGACAATTTGGTTTGGCTTAATCATCTATACACTGCCATATTTTTTTAAAAAAAAAAAATTGACATGAAAATATTGCACTTCAATAAAGCTTAATTATAAAAATTAAAGATCAAAACACCACAGGAATGTAACTACATTTAATTTAATCCGCTATTGTTCATTTATTACGGTTATTCTTTCTTTCGATCTTCTTATTTTGTACCAATAATGACAGATATATGTACTTTCAAGCATGTGTTTATCCCCAAAATTCAACTTTCATCTTCACCACGAAAAATAAAGGATATCCTCTTTAATTCGTCCAGAAATAATTGCATGTATGCTTGTGTATTGCAATGACGATAAATAAAATACATAGCCAAATAATTTCAAACGTCGGACTATATTGGTGCAATATATTTTACTACATTGACTATTATATATTATGTTTTCAAGAAGGATATCAATGTCGACAACATGAGTTCAAATAACAATGTATCTAAAGTATCTAAGGAACAAATACCAAAAACAACATATATAAAGAAGTATTAGGTAAGATATGGTTATATTTTTTATTTATTATAAATACATATATCATTCACAGGTTCAGATGACGACGTTGTCAAATCATTTTAAATTCAAATATTATGGAAGTGTAATCACATTTGAAGATTATTATATTTTCTTCCACATCAGCTGTTGCAGTCATATGCATAGTATTCTAAGTAAATTTAATTTCTGGTTCCTTAATTATGTAAAAATTGATTGAGAATCTGTTTGAAATGTATGAATATCAAAAAAGTTAAGTTGATGTAACATCAACGTGTAATTACTATATGCACATTCATAGAAACTAGTAAGAAAATAAGTCTTAACTATACAATAAAAACGATGGAGACCCAAAAAGGAATTTGACTCAAAGTAGGATCAACTTTATAGGCTATGTATAGTTTAAAAGGTAAAGAAATCCAGCCTCAAGGTGATTTACAATTATATTCTTAAATTCTATAAATATTTAAGGTTATAAAAGTCAATCAATATTTTGAACATATTTTAATCGTTCAACATTTAACATAAATTATTCATGCTTTTATAATAATACTAGTTTTTATATACGTGTCACGCATGTAATACCTTAGACACGGAAAGAGGAATATTGAAATCACAACATTAATGTAAAATGTAGATATTTAAAGTATGATAAATTTTGATTTACGAGGGCATTTTGTGAATGAGGAATTGGCAGTAGATACCGAGTTTTTCGAGAGATGAAAGAGAATCAACAAATTGCTCTTTTTACACATAGTACACAATAAGGATATCTACAATATAATTCTGCATACACCTTCAGAGAACACGGAAACAACGTCCATTGGCTTCTTTCTGTGTCCTTGCCACCTTGCGTTGGCTGATGTTTAGTGTCGACTGGTATAACCAGCTTTTGATGGTGGATGTGACCCCATCATCTCTAATATTTGTATTCGTTCATGTTAAATAGGGTACTTTCCTTTTTAGTTTGTTCCAAAATAAATGACACTGTCACAATCCCGGTTCGCTCTCCGTGAACCATCGTGACGGCACCTTATCCTCTACAACTAGGTAAGCCTAAATTATGGAAGATAAACCAAGTGCGGAATAAAAACAAATTAAAACAGAATGAAGAATGATAAAAACAGTGTTTAAAAGTGTCGCTCGGCATACACAATATTTAACTCTCAAACCAATACATATTTCCAAAACCTAGAAACCCATGAATCACAAGCTAAGGATCACTACACAGCACTCTAACTCCAGAACATCTAACAAGGAAAAGAAATACAAAAGGGCAAATGTTTAAAAGCTAGAATAGAAAGGGACTCCTCGGTCTGCGGACGCGGCAGATATACCTCGAAGTCGCTGGAGCAGTCGCCTCGCCTCAAGGGTGATAGGACTGAGTCGCAGTACCTGGATCTGCACATGAAAAACATGCGCAGAAGGGGCATGAGTACATCACAGCGGTACTCGGTAAGTGTCAAGCCTAACCTCGGTCGGGTAGTGACGAGGAAGGTCAATGCCCTACTGAGATAAAATAAAGAGTATAAGACATGACAGTATAAGATAAGCAGTACAGTTGAGAACTAACGACAAGAATTTAATACAGGAAAACAAGGGATTCAATAACGGAAATAGAGGCAAAAACAATCACAAGGAAATAACCGGGGATCTCTCAGTATCCCGAGGATCTCTTAGTACCCTCAATACATGCCAGGGATCTCTTAGTATCCCGAGGATCTCTCGGTATCCTCAATATATGCTAGGAATCTCTTGGTATCCCGAGGATCTCTTGGTACCCTCAATATACGTGCCGTGAATCTCTCGGTATCCCGCACTTTAACTCAAATCGTAAATGCGTACAGGGGATCTCCCAGGATGTCGTCTCGTAGTCCCAACGTAAAATACACAACAATGGCACAAGGAATACTCAAATAAACTCAACTTCATAACAAGGTAACACAGACAATTCTAATCTAGCATGCTTCACGTAATACAAATAAGGCAGTTAAAGCAAATAAAGCAATTAAGTCAGTTAGACATGCTTCTCTAACTAACAGCATGTTTAAAAGTGCAAGTAGAATAAATAGAAAAGGAAAAAAACAATTAAAGTTACTTAATAAAAATCGGATTTTCAACAATTAGCACAAGTACGCACTCGTCACCTCACGTACAAGGCATTTCAATTATCACAATACCAATCCTAAGGGAAAAGTCCCCCACACAAGGTTAGACAAGCCACTTACCTCGAACCGGCTCAAAATCAACCCGGGACCACGTTCTTGCCACGAGTGCTCGACTCCAAATGGCCCAAATCTATTCAGTTCAAGTTTATAATGTAAATAACACTTCAATTAACTGATTCTACAATTAAATTCTAAGCTAATACGCTAAATTGGGTAAAATGACCAAAATGCCCCTCGGACCCACGTCTCGGAATCGGGTAAATTTTATATTTTCAGAATCCTCACGCTCTCACAAGTTTAACCATACCAAAATTATCCCAATTAAATGTCAAATCCCCAATCAAAACTCAATTTCTTGGTCTAAGAACTTTTCCCCCAATTTCCACCAAAATTTCGAAATTAAAGGATGGATTTAAGTGTAGATTCATGGAAATTAGTCTAAACCGAGTAGGAATTACTTACTCAAATCGCCCAGGTGAAAATCTCTTCAAAAATTGTAATCTCCCGAGCTCCCAAGTCCAAAATATGAATTATGGCTTAAACCCTCAATTTTAGGTTTTAAAAATCTGCCCAGTCAATTTCTTAATCGCGATCGCGGAAGACTAGTCACGATCGCGAAGAACAAAAACCACGCACCTCAGATTTACTCTACGCGAACGCAGAACCCCGTCCGCGAACGTGATACTTAGCTCCCTCAGACTTACGCGAACGTGGTTGGCTTTACGCGACTGCGTAGAGAAACATTTAAGAATCCACCGCCGCCTTATTTCTTCTACACGAACGCGGCCTAGTCCACGCGTTCGCGATTCAGCACTGCCCCAAAGCTATGCGTTTCCATTCCTCTTCATGCGAACGTGAAGAGCAAAATTCCCTCTGCCTCGCCTAAGCCTTCGCGATCGCGATCCTCCCCACGCGATCGCGATGAAGAAAAGTCTACAACACATATTAGCAAAAATCTGATGTTTTTCCAAGTCCAAAAATGGTCTGTTGAGCATCCGAAACACACACGAGGCCTCCGGTACCTCAACCAAACCTACCAACATACCCCATAACTTCATTCAAACTTACTCCAACCTTCGGAACGCTCAAAACAACATCAAAACACCTATTTTTCATCGGATTCAAGCCTAAGAATTTCAAAAACTGTAAAAGTACGCTTTCGATCAAAAAGTTTATCAAACCTCGTCCGAATGACCAGAAATTTTGCACACACACGTCACATTAAACACTACGGAGCTACTCCAACTTCCGGAATTCCATTCCGACCCTCGGATCAAAATCTCACTATCGAACCGGAAATTTCAAAAATTCAACTTTCGGCATTTCAAGCCTAAATTAGCTACGGACCTCCAAAACATAATCTGAACACGCCCCTAAGCCCAAAATCACCCAACGGAGCTAATGGAACCATTGGATTTCCATTCCGAGGCCATCTTCACACTGTTCCGACTACGGTCCACTTTCCAACACTTAAACTCTCATTTAGGGACTAAGTGTCCCAAAACTCTCCGAAACTCAAAACCGAACATCCCGACAATTCAAAATAGCAGAAATAAACTTGGAGAAAGCAGTTAATGGGGGATCGAGGCATAAATTCTTAAAACGACTGGCCGGGTCGTCACAGACACATTTCTAAATTTGGAAATAATTTAACTTTAAACTCTTTCATTTTACCTATTTACCCTTAATGAAAAGCTTTTATAGCCAAACAAATGTCATGGCCCCACAAACCTTTTACCCCTTAAGCTTTTAAGACCACAAATTTCAAAAGTCTTCTTCTTTTTTCTTAAACTCCGTACCGAGTCAAACTAACTCATTTAATATAAAACGGAGGGAGTAATATTTTTATCTGATTTGTCTGTAAGCGTTTCAATCAAATTCTCAAGTGGTCGATTATTTTAAATATATATTAATGTATGATTTAGGAGGATAAAAAGATAAAATATAAAATAGTATAGTCAGATACGCCGTGTGCGTTCAAACTTTCATGGTTCTTGTGCGATGTTTCAAAAATAATAGTGACCCCAAAAGTTGCAACATATATATAGAACTCTTTAAGAACTTTTAACATGTTATTTTTATTTGTAAAACAAATTAAGAAATCTATATCTAAATTCACATAAAAGATAGATTATACCTTCTAATAATGCGATTTTCATCAATCCATAGTTTTGTTCTTACACCACATGAGCCTTCATTCGCCTAATACACAAGAATACTGGGGCTGTATGCTCTAACCTTTTTAAATAAATACCCTGTGAATGAACTTGTTTAACCAAAGAAAAATCCAATTATTGAAGTCCTTTGACAAACTGATCAGAAATAGCATTTGTGATGGTGTTAGCTTCAAATGGCCTTGCGGTTGATAGACTAACAGGTAGATATTGGTCTATAACATGTTTGCTGCAAAAAAAAAGAAAAGAAAAGACATTATTACCGCTAAATGTTTCATAATCAGTTGTATGAGTAAATAAAACTTTTTATTTTCGTACGTGAAACTCTTTCTGATGAATTTTACTTTATATTATATGTTTATAAACGTAAAATAACCAGTTTTAATTAGTCTTCTTCTATGATTCTTAATCTTGATATAACTCCAATTCGTATGGTGTCAAAATATTACTTCAAAGTCCAACTCAACTTGATGTGATTATAATTTCATGCAAAATAATATTAGTCCAAGTTTCAGATTTTAATTAATTCATCGCTGCAAAAAGATAATAAATGAGAATTCAATGGAGTTAACACTTCTGAATAACCTACGAACAGAACCACTATCACTTTATCATGCCTATCGCTGCATGCTGCATGCAAATTCCAAAAATAAAAATAAGAAGATGAAAAAGATTTGTGAAAATTATGACTCAATAGCTATGCCTCGATTATCAAGCATCCAATTTTTACAAAGGCCAAAACAAATATTTATACGGAACACTTGCGACCGAAAGAATTATGTTTGAATTTTTTTAACATAACAGAAGTGCCTCTCAGGAGAAACAGTAAAGTTAAATAAAATAATAGGAAGAAATAAACTAAATAAAGAAACTTTTGATTTTCTTGTTCAATGTTTGTTCATTAAATACGACCCCAAACGAAAACAATCTTAATTTCAAATATGGAGAAAAAATAATAGAGCACTAATAACACCTTTTGAGAAGTTTGCTGAATTTTGTTATCCTCTTCCTGCAGCAATACAAAGCTTAAACAAAACAAACTTGGAGGAGCTTGACTTTCATCTAAGTATTGAACTTTACCGATTTGTTTTCTTAATATATCAATATGTGTGATGACCCAAAAGGTCATCACTTGTTTTAGAAATAAATTCTGTGTTCCGAGGTCTTAAAAACATTTTTCTATCTCACCTCGATTTGCATGCGCAGTCCGGGCGCGTAGCCGGAAAGCCATTATGTGAAAATCTATGAAAAATGATAAATTTTGCCTTTAAAATGAATTTAAGTTGACTTCGGTCAACATTTTGGGTAAACGGACCCAGACTCGTGATTTGACAGTCCCGGAGGGTCCGTAGGAAAATATAGGACTTGGGCGTATGCCCGGAATCGAATTCCAAGGTCCCAAGCCCAAGAAATAAATTTTTAAAGAAAATTGTTTTTTGGAATATAGATAAGTGTTTGGAAATGAACTGTGTTTGGATTTGGAATTTGATGGTATCGAGCCTGTATTTTGGTTCTGGAGCCTGGTACAGGTCTTATATGTGATTTAAGTTGAGCCTGTAAAATTTGGTGAGAAACGAAGGTCATATGACGTGATTCGGAACCTTAGTTGTAAAATTTGAAACTTTGAAAGTTCTTGAGATTTTCTTTGATTTTGATGATAAATTCATAGTTGTTGTTGTTATTTTGGTGATTTGATTGCACGAGCAAGTCCGTATGATATTTTTGGGTTAGTGTACATGTTTGGTTTGGAGCCCCGAGGGCTCAAGTGAGTTTTAGATAGGCCTCTGAGTGAAATTTGGACCTAGAAAGTTGCAGGTTTTTAGCTGGTCTGTTGCAGGTCTGCAGGCTTTGCAAATTGCGAAGCCTGGCTCGCAAATGCGAAAAAGACCTGGTCTGCCTTGGGGTCGCAAATGCGACGAAGTCATCACAAAAGCGTCGCAAATGCGAAGGGCTCATCGCATTTGCGAAGTGGCCTGGAATCATTCAGTGTCGCAATTGCGATAATCTCATCACAAAAGTGAGTTCGCAATTGCGAACATTAATCATAAATGCGATGATAGCATCGCAATTGCGACATCTGCAACCTGCAAATTCATAACTTAGCCGAAAATCTTTAATTTTTCAAACCCTTTCAAAACCAAAACACTCTTGGGCGATTTTTCAAGGACAAGTACTCTTCCAAATCGATTGTAAGTCATTTCTAACTTTTTGTTTTTAATCTTTAACATCTTTTCTCATGATTTCAACTCAAAATCAAAGGTTTTCATGGGGGAAATTGGGTATTTTGGGTAGAACCTAGGTTTTTTAAAATTTTGGGGATTTGGACCTCGATTTGAGGTTCGATTTCAAAACAAATTATATATTTGTGTTAGTGGTGGGAATGGGTAATCGGATTTTGGTTCGAACCTCGGATTTTGACCATGTGGGCCCGGGGTCGATTTTTGACTTTTTGGAAAAACTTTAGAAAACCTATTTTCATGCATTGGAATGGATTCATTTAGCATTTATTGATATAGTTAAGTAACTTGTGGCTAGATACAAGCGAATTGGTGGTGAAATCAAGAGGTAAACGATAGTTGAGACTTGAATTGTGTTCGTGGCATCGAGATATGTGTTTGGTCTAACCTTAGCTTGAGGGATTAGGAGATGTGTCCTATTTGCTATGTGTTATTTGTTGAGGCATGGTGACGAGTATCTATACGTTGGTGTCAAGCATGCCTGTGAGTCTTATACTATGATTAATGTGACTCCATTTGTATTGTTCATGCCTTACGTGATGATTTCTATTGTTGAGCAAAGCTTGTGGAAGTAATAGTGGTATTTGAATATTGAAGAGCGTTGGCTCAAGTTGTATAATGAATTGTGGAAGTATAATTGGCAATTGAACCTTATAGAGCATTGGCTCAAGTTGTGAAGTAAGTTGTGAAGTAAAAAAGAGAAGAGGATTATTATATTGTCTCGCTTATCGGGATATTGTTGTTTTTAATGATATCTCCCTTTCCGGGATTTGATTGTTGAACTATTGTTCCATTGTCGGGATTTTATTGTGACTTTATTTATTTCCTTGCCCTTATTGCTTGTGATTATTGTTTGGGTGAGGAAGATTGTTAAAGCACGAAGGGTGATGCCGTGCATTATTTTGGTGAGAGAGTGTTAAAGCACGAAGGGTGATGTCGTGTATGATTTTGTGAGGAAGAGCGTAAAAGCACGAAGGGTGATGTTGTGTCGCACGATGCACAATTTCGTGTCAATTATATTAATTTCATGGTGAGGACGAGAGTAAAAGCACGAAGGGTGATGTCGTGCACTTGTTTGATTTCTGATTCCTGTTGATAATTGAGTTATGGTGTTCCTTATATTTACTTGATGTCCTTTTGTTATCATTTGATTTTTTCCTGCAGCATGTTTCCCCCTCCCATCCTTAACTTTACATTCCTATTTTTATTTTCCGCTATATATGATTAAACTGCACAGGTTATTTGGTAGTCTGATCCTAGCCTCATCACTACTTTGTCGAGGTTAGGCTAGGCACTTACCCGTATGTAGGGTCGGTTGTGCTGATACTACACTCTGCACTATGTGAAGGTTCCGTGGTCGCACTGCCTTCTTGTGCGGTTCGCGAAAGAGACATTCAAAGAGATGGAAAATACTAACACAGTCCGCGGTCATTGTTGTGCGGACCACGATAGCTGCATCAGAGGCCGCGGTCCATTTTACGCGGCCCGCGCTAACCCCGCAGGGGTATTTTTGTCCAATTTTTCCAGCCTAGTATAAATAGAACAATTTATCATTTTTAGGTTATCAGATATATCCAGAACTTAGCTGTGCTCGTGGGAACTTCATCTGTAGTCATTTTTGGCATCTTAGCTTCAAGTTAACGATAGATTCTTGTATTTTCATTTAGCATTTAATTAATATGCCTTGTTCTTCATCTATTTCTCTATTTTCTTCTTCAAGCATGAGTATCTAAACCCATTAGCTAGGGTTGTGGCTCAACCCTAGTGTGGGTAATTGATGGGTGTTGCCATTTATTGTTAGATTGACTATGGGTGTTTGTTATTTGGGTCAATTTTATGGTTTAATCTATGAATTGGTAGTTGCAAACACTGGTTTGTGCTAAGTTGACTTGGCTCTTCTTGAGAAAGAGAGCCCAAGTCTCCAAAATTGACCCAACAAGGAATTGGGATGGACTCAAGAGAATTGATAGTCCCAATTAAAGGGTTAAACCTCGAGAGAGTAATTACCCCACTTGAACCCTAGTTGCTTGAGCTAATTTGCCTACCCTTTTGGTCTCGAGAGAGTCAATTGGGCAAAATAACTCTCTCTACCGAGAGGTGTGATAGTGGATAAAATTGTGCAACGGTTATAGCTTAAGCCCCAATTATGTCAATCAAACTTTAGTAACTTCTACCCGTCAATTAGCCACCTAGGTAATGTCACGACCCTAGTCCCCTTCTTCCCATTAGATACAACTTATCAATTATCTCGTAGCATAATCTAGTTTCTATTAATAGCTTGGTAATAGTAGTTTATAATCTAAAAACCCAAAAATGTATGGAAGTGATATTTGGAACAAATACACACTTCTAGTCTAGATAGATACTCGACTCCATTTCTAGCTCCTTATGGAAATCGATCCCGACCCTCATATCGGGTAAAAGCTATTGCGACCCTCTCTTCCTACTTTTTAGTAGTGTGGAGTTTGAAGCGATCACTTAGCCCTAGATTCATTGGCCCGTTTAAGATTCTTGATCGAGTGGGAGAGGTGGCTTACAGACTTGCAATGCCGCCGAGCTTATCAGTCATGCATCCAGTGTTTCATGTGTCCATTCTTTGGAAGTATCACGGCGATCCATCCCACGTGTTAGATTTCAGCACTGTCTAGTTGGACAAGGACTTGTCCTATGAGGAGGAGCCGATAGCTATTCTAGACCGGCAGGTTTGTCAGTTGAGATCAAAGAGTTTCCCTTCTGTTCGTGTTTAGTGGAGAGGTCAGCCTGCTAAGGCATCGACCTGGGAGTCCGAGTCTGATATGCGGAGCTGTTATCTTCATCTTTTCCCCAACTCAAGTACTTCCTTCTTATGTCTGTTCGAGGACGAACGGTTATTTTAGAGGTGGAGAATGTGATAACCCAAAAGGTCATCACTTGTTTTAGAAATAAATTCTATATTTTGAGGCCATAAAAACCTCTTTCTATCTCACCTCGATTTGCATGCGCAATCCGGGCACGTAGCCGGAAAGCCATTATGTGAAAATCTATGAAAAATGATAAATTTTGCCTTTAAAAGGAATTTAAGTTGATTTCGATCAACATTTTGGGTAAACGAACCCGGACCCGTGATTTGACGATCCCGGAGGGTCCGTAGGAAAATATGGGACTTGGGCATATGCTCGGAATCGAATTTTGAGGTCCCAAGCCCGAGAAATGAAATTTTAAAGAAAATTATTTTCTGGAATATATATAAGTATTTGGAAATGAAATGTGTTTGGATTTGGAAGTTGATGGTATCGGGCCTGTATTTTGGTTCCGGAGCCCGGTACAGGTCTTATATGTGATTTAAGTTGAGCCTGTAAAATTTGGTAAGAAACAGAGGTCATGTGACGTGATTCGAAACCTTAGTTGTAAAATTTGAAACTTTGAAAGTTCTTGAGATTTTCTTTGATTTTGATGATAAATTCATAATTGTTGATGTTATTTTGGTGATTTGATTGCACGAGCAAGTCTGTATGATGTTTTGGGTTAGTATACATGTTTGGTTTGGAGCCCCGAGGGCTCGGGTGTGTTTTGGATAGGCTCGGAGTGAAATTTGGACTTAGGAAGTTGCAGGTTTTAGCTTGTATGTTGCAGGTCTGCAGGCTTCGCAAATGCGAAGCATGGCTCGCAAATGCGAACGTTTATCGCAAATGCGAAAAAAACCTAGTCTGCCTTGGGGTCGCAAATGCGACGAAGTCATCGCAAAAGCAATGTCGCAATTGTGAAGGGCCCATCGTATTTGCGAAATGGCTTGGAATCCTTCAGTGTCGCAAATGCGACAATCCCATCACAAAAGCGAGTTCGCAAAAGCGAGTTCGCAAATGCAATGATAGCAGTCTTCTGAAGGGTTCGCAATTGCGAACCCTGGTCGCAATTGCGACATATGCAACCTGCAAATTCATAACTTAGCCGAAAATCTTTCATTTTTCAAACCCTTTCAAAACCAAAACACTCTTGGGCGATTTTTCAAGGACAAGTACTCTTCCAAATCGATTGTAAGTCATTTCTAACTTGTTTTTATTAATCTTTAACATCTTTTTTCGTGATTTCAACTCAAAATCAAAGGTTTCATGGGGGAAATTTGGTGTTTTGGGTAGAACATAGGTTTTTTCAAATTTTGGGAATTTGGACCTTGATTTGAGGTCCGATTTCAAAACAAATTATATATTTGGGTTCGTGTGGAAATGGGTAATCGGATTTTGGTTCGAACCTTGGGTTTTGACCATGTGGGCCAGGGGTCAATTTTTGACTTTTTGGGAAAAGCTTTAGAAAATCTATTTTCATGCATTGGAATGGATTCATTTAGCATTTATTGATATAGTTAAGTAACTTGTGGCTAGATACAAGTGAATTAGTGGTGGAATCAAGAGGTAAAGCGATAGTTGAGACTTGAATTGTGTTCGTGGCATCAGGGTAAGTGTTTGGTGTAACCTTAGTTTGAGGGATTAGGAGTTGTGTCCTATTTGCTATGTGTTATTTGTTGAGGCATGGTGACGAGTATCTATACGTTGGTGTCAAGCATGCATGTGAGTCTTATACTATGATTAATGTGACTCTGTTTGTATTGTTCATGCCTTACATGATGATTTCTATTGTTGAGCAAAGCTTGTGAAAGTAATAGTGGTATTTGAATATTGAAGAGTGTTGGCTCAAGTTGTATAATGAATTGTGGAAGTATAATTGGCAATTGAACCTTATAGAGCATTGGCTCAAGTTGTGAAGTGAGTTGTGAAGTAAATGTGAAAAAGAGAAGAGAATTATTATATTGTCTCGCTTGCCGGGATGTTGTTGTTTTTAATGCTATCTCACTTGCCGGGATGTTGATGCTTTTGATATTGTTTCCTTGCCCTTATTGCTTGTGATTATTGTTTGGGTAAGGAAGAGTGTTAAATCACGAAGGGTGATGCTGTGTATTGTTTTGGTGTGAGAGTGTTAAAGCACGAAGGGTGATGCCGTGAATGATTTTGTGAGGAAGAGCATAAAAGCACGAAGGGTGATACCGTGCCGCACGTTGCACCATTTCGTGCCAATTATATTGATTTCATGGTGAGGACAAGAGTAAAAGCACGAAGGGTGATGTCGTGCACTTGTTTGATTTCTGATTCCTATTGATAATTGAGTTATGGTGTTCCTTATATTTACTTGATGTCCTTCTGTTATCATTTGATGTTTTCTCGCATCATGTTTTCCCCTCCCATCCTTAACTGTACATTCCTATTTTTTCCGTTGTATATGATTAAACTGCACAAGTTATTTGGTAGTCTAGTCCTAGCCTCGTCTCTATTTCGCCGAGGTAGGCTAGGCACTTACCCGTATGTAGGGTCGGTTGTGCTGATACTACACTCTGCACTATGTGCAGATCCCGGTACTGGAGCATACAGATCGTAGCTTTGGGTTGTTGCCTTCAGTCTAGTCGAAGATTCCGAGGTAGTTCTGTAGATGTACGCAGGCCTTGGCGTCTTCTCCTATCCTTTTATTCTATTTCTTTTATGTATTACAGAGACGGTGTTGTAATAACTCTTTCAAACCTTTATTTGTAGTATTCCTAGACAGTCTGTGGAATTGTGACACCAGTCTTGGGTAGTTTATGTATGGATTGGTATTGACATCTTTATTAAAATATTACATTTCAATCTTCCGCTTTTAAATTTCTGTTGTTTATGTAATGTTGGCTCTTAATTGTTAAAGGATTAAAAATGGGGAAAAGGTAAATAATTTAAATGGTTGGCTTGCCTAGCTTTCACTAGTAGGCGCCATCACGACTCCCGAGGGTGGGAAATTCGGGTCGTGACAAGTTGGTATCAGAGCTCTAGGTTACTTAGGTCTCCCAATTTACGGACAAGCTTAGTAGAGTCTGAGGGATTGGTACGGAGACGCCTGTATTTATCCCCTAGAGGCTGTAGAGTTAGGAAAAAATTTCACATCTATTCTTTTCTGTCATGCAGTTATTTCTCAATGCTAATTGAATTTCTACTTTGTTCTTTCGCAAATAGCGAGAACACGTGTTTCCTCATCCACTGATCATCAGCCTGAGCCCCCAGTAGCAGCTCCTACGAGGGGCAGAGGGCGAGGCTGAGGTCGTGCTAGAGGCCGAGGTAGGTGTAGAGCTCAGCCCAAAGCAGCAACACCAGTGGCGGAGCCTCAAGTTGAGTTTGATGATGAGGTTCCCACCCAGGTAGTTCCGGTGGGCCTAGCTCAGGTCCCGGAGGGGTTCATTGCTACCCCAGTACTCCAAGATGCTTTGGTACGTCTAGTGGGCCTTATGGAGAGTGTCACCCGGGCAGGCTTGCTTTCTGTAGCACCAACCGTCTCTCAGGCTGGAGGAGGAGCCCAAACTCCTGCTACTCGCACTCCGGAGCAGATGGCTCCCCAGTTTTAGACTCCAGCAGCTCAGCCAGTTGGAACAGTTCAGCCGGGTGTGGTAGCTCAGACCGGTGATGGAGCATTTATGTCTGCTGATGCCTTATGGAGATTGGACAGGTTTACCAAGCTCTTCATTACCACTTTCAGCGGTGCATCTTCTGAGGATCCCCAAGATTATTTAGACATCTGTCATGAGGTTCTCAGTAACATGGGGATATTGGAGACCAATGGGGTCGACTTTGCTACTTTTCACTTGTCTAGATCCGTCAAGACTTGGTAAAGAGATTATTGTTTGGCTAGACCAGTCGGGTCACCAGCTTTGACTTGGGAGCAGTTTTCTCAGCTATTTCTGGAGAAGTTTCTCCCTATCACTTAGAGAGAGATCTTTTGGAGGCAGTTTGAGCGTCTCCAATAGGGTTCCATGAGTGTGACTCAGTACGAGACCAGGTTTATTGATTTGGCCCTTCATGCTCTTATTATACTTCCCACCGAGAGAGAGAGAGAGAGTGAAGAGGTTCATTGAGGGACTCATCCAGCCTATTCGACTTCAGATGGCTAAGGAGATGGGGAGTGAGATTTCTTTTGAGGAGGCGGCCAATGTGGCCAGGAGAGTTGAGATGGTTCTATCGTAGGGAGGTGGTCAGGGGTCTGACAAGAGGCCTCGTCATTTAGGCAAATTTAGTGGTGCCTCATCTGGAGGTAGGGATTCGTATGGTAGAGGCCATCCTCCTAGGCCTTTTCAGTCAGCACTTCAGGTTTCTTACGGTGCTTCAGGTGGTCGTGGTACTCATATGGAATATTCTGATCAGCAGTCCTATAATGCACCACCAGCTCTTATCAGTGCACCACCGCTCCAGAGTTTTCGAGGTGGTTATTCAGGTCGTTAGGGTTAGTAGTCTCAGCAGCCGAGGGCTTGTTATACTTATGGCGATATGGGGCATATTGCAAGATTTTGCCCTCGAGCATCGAGCAGTTCTCAGCATCAAGGTTCTCGTGCCATGGTTCAGGCACCAAGTGTTCCACAGCTCGCTCAGCCAGCTAGAGGTGGAGGTAGAGGTGCTAGAGGTGGAGGTAGACGTGTTAGAGGTGGAGGTCAGGCCGCTAGAGGTGGAGGCCAGCCAGCAGCAGGCCGTCCTAGAGATGTAGTTCAGAGTGGTAGGGCCCAGCCCCGATGTTATGCTCTTCCAGCCAAGCCTAAGGCTAAGGCTAAGGCTTCTGACGCAGTTATCACAGGTACTGTTCTAGTTTGTAGTAGAGATGCTTCAGTTCTATTTGATCCAGGGTCTACATACTCCTATGTGTCATCTTATTTTGCACCGTATCTGGTCATGCCGAGTGATTCCTTGAGTGCTCATGTATATGTGTCTACATCGGTGGTGATTCTATTATGATAGATCATGTCCATCGTTCATGTATAGTTGTGATTGGGGGTCTTGATACTCGTGTAGATTTGTTACTTTTAGACATGGTTGATTTTGATGCCATATTGGGGATGGACTGGTTATCATCTTACCACGCTATCTTGGACTGTCATGCCTAGACTATGACCTTAGCTTTGTCGGGCTTACCTCGTTTAGAGTGGAGAAGGACTCTTATACCCATAGTATTATCTCATATATAAAGGCTCGGCGTATGGTCGAGAACGGGTGTTTGGATTATTTGGCATATGTTCTTGATTATAGTGTCGTGGTTCCTTCTATTGATTCTGTGTCTATTGCTCATGAGTTTCCTAAGGTATTTCCTTCAGGCCTGCCGAGTATACCACCCGATAGGGATATTGACTTCTGCATTGATTTGGCTCTAGGCACTCAGCCCATTTCTATCCCACCATATTGTATGGCCCCGCCTGAGTTGAAAGAATTGAAGGAGCAGTTGCAAGACTTGCTTGAGAAAGGCTTCATTAGACCTAGTGTCTTGCCTTGGGGTGCGCCGGTGTTGTTTGTTAAGAAGAAAGATGGATCGATGCGAATGTGTATAGATTATCGGTAGTTGAACAAGGTTACAATCAAGAATAAGTATCCATTACCGAGGATTGATGATTTGTTTGATCAGCTTCAGGGTTCCAAGGTATTTTCGAAGATTGACTTGAGATCTGGCTACCATCAGTTGAGGATTAGGGCATTCCATGTCCCTAAGACAGCTTACCGCACTCGGTACGGGCATTATGACTTCTTGGTGATGTCATTTGGGTTGACAAATGCCCCAACGGATTTTATGGATTTGATGAACCGAGTGTTCAGGCCTTACTTGGACTCATTCGTGATAGTCTTCATTGATGATATTTTGATCTATTCCCGCAGCTGAGAGGAGCATGAGCAGCATTTGAGAGTGGTTCTTCATACTTTGAGAGATAGTCAGTTGTATGCCATGTTTTTGAAGAGTGAGTTCTGGTTGAGTTCAGTTGCATTCTTGGGTCATGTGGTATCAGCAGAGGGTATTCAGGTAGATTCGAAGAAGATAAAGGCAGTCAAGAACTGGCCTAGACCAGGATCAGCTATAGAGATCCGGAGTTTCTTGGGTTTGGCAAGTTATTATCGTCGGTTTGTGGAGGGGTTTTCATCTATTGCAACCCTGATGACAGGGATGACCCAGAAGGGTGCCCAATTCAGGTGGTCGGATGAGTGTGAGGCGAACTTTCTGAAGCTCAAGATAGCTTTGACTACGGTGCCAGTGTTGGTTTTGTCCACAGGTTCAGGGCCATATATAGTTTATTGTGATGCATCTCGTATTGGACTTGGTGCGGTGTTGATGCAGAATGGTAAGGTTATTGCATATGCTTCACGTCAGTTGAAGATTCATGAGAAGAACTATTTGGTTCATGATTTGGAGTTAGCAACCACTGTTAACGCGTTGAAGATTTGGATGCATTATCTATATGGCATGTCATGTGACGTGTTCACGAATCACAAGAGTTTGCAATACTTGTTCAAGCAGAAGGAGCTTAATTTGAGGCAGAGAAGGTGGTTGGAGCTATTGAAGGACTATGATATCACCATTTTATATCATCCGGGAAAAGCCAATGTGGTGGCCGATGCTTTGAGTAGGAAGTCAGCCAGTATGGGCAGTCTTGCTTATATTCCGGTCGGTGAGAGACCGCTTGCTTTGGATGTTCAGGCTTTGGCCAATCAGTTCGTGAGGTTGGATGTTTTTTAGCCCAGTCGTGTGTTTGCTTGCACAGTCGCTCGTTCTTCTTTATTGGAGCGTATATGATGACCCTCATTTATGTGTCCTTGTAGACACGGTGCAGCACGGAGGTGCCAAGTAGGTTACCTTAGGAGATGATGGAGTTTTGAGGATGCAGGGTCGAGTTTATATGCCTAATATGGATGGGATCCGGGAGTTGATTTTAGAGGAGGCCCATAGTTCCCGGTACTTTATTCATCTAGGCACCGCTAAGATGTATCAGGATTTGCGGCAGCATTATTGGTGGAGGAGAATAAAAGAGGACATTGTTGCATATGTGGCTCGGTGTTTGAATTGTCAGCAGGTTAAGTACGAACATCAGAGACCTGGTGGTTTGTTCCAGAAGATTGAGATTCCTGAGTGGAAGTGGGAGAGTATCACTATGGACCTCGTTGTTGAACTCCCACGGACTCAGAGGAAGTTCAATGCAATGTGGGTTATTGTTGATAAGCTGACCAAGTCAGCACATTTCATTCCGGTAGCAGTCTCCTATTCTTCCGAGAGGTTAGTTGAGATCTATATCCGGGAGATTGTTCGTCTTCATGGTGTGCCCGTGTCTATCATTTCGGACCAAGGTACGTAGTTCACCTCGTATTTCTGGAGAGCAGTTTAGCGGGAGTTGGGCACACGGGTTGAGTTGAGCACAGCATTTCATCCTTAGATGGATGGGCAGTCCGAGCGGACTATTCAGATTTTGGAGGATATGCTCCGAGCTTGTGTCATTGACTTTGGAGGCTCGTGGGATCAGTTTTTGCCTTTAGCAGAGTTTGCCTTCAACAACAGCTACCAGTCGAGTATTCAGATGGCTCCTTATGAGGCTTTATATGGTAGGTGGTGTCGGTCTCCGGTTAGATAGTTTGAGCCGGGAGAGGCTCGGTTGTTGGGTACGGATCTAGTAATGGATGCCATGGACAAGGTCAGGATCATTCAGGATAGGCTTCGTACAGCTCAGTCCAGGCAAAAGTGTTATGCCGACCG